>NW_014569620.1:189406-206492 GCF_001313835.1 Polistes canadensis
TCAGTGTCAAAGAACACGTGTGCAAAATCTCACAAAGGAAACAGAGAGAGAGAGAGAGAGAGAGAGAGAGAGAGAGAGAGAGAGAGAGAGAGAGAAACCAAGAAATAGAAAGAAGTATTCGTGTAGATATTTTAAGTCGCGTTTATTAACAAGAAAGACAGTTTTGGTTTTTTTTTTAAATATAAATCAAATTTAAAATAATAAAAATTATACAGAGAAAGATCATTGCAGGAAGATTTGTAAAATAAAAAACAAGGATAATTCGAGCTGTTGATAAAAATTCTCTAATATTTATTATCTCTCGTAGAAATAATTATTAACGTATTTTAAATATATTATTTTTATTATTAATATATCGTTGTAAAATAATTCGTATAAATTGTATTATACGTAATTGTCATTTTAAATGTTCCAATGAAAATATTTTATTTTCGTCTAGAAAATTTTTCATGAAAAATTAATCGTTAATTACATCAATAATTAGCCTTTTACCCCAGGTGTACATCTTTTTGAATTATTTAATACGAAATAATACGTTGGGTTAAAACAAATGACAAGCTCTTTTCACGAAATATATTTAATATACGGTTATGATTATACCGTTGAAATGATTCTATAGCCACAATGTTTTGTGTGTATGATATGTAAATGTGTGCATATGTGTATATGTTATAATACGTATAGGACTAAGGTCATTTCCATTTATCTGTAGTTTTCTATGTGTATTACACGGAATACCCCCTCGTATGCGACGATATAAAATACACACATTCATCCTTTACTTAGACGATACTTCTAAAGCCGCCTATCAAGTATTCATGACTCGGAACTGAACATTTAATAATATTTTATGCGAGCTTACTTTGTTCTCCTTTGAAAAGCTCATTCCTACCCCCATCGTGCTTGAAAATCGATTGGTTAAGATTACACACAGTCATAAAATAGAATTAATTAAAATATATTCGTATATATTTTAATTCAAATTATTATTTGTTTTTTTTTTTAAATAATTTTTTAATATAACCCGACAACATAGGGTAAGTGTGTTTTTTCTATTTATAGAAATTAATTCGGTGCTATAAATAGGTGGTTTCTAAAAAGAAGACTTTTATTTTTGTTAATGTATTTTTTATGCAATAGTTTTTTTGTTAATATTTTACTCGAATAATCTTTTAATTTAAAAAATACAAAAATCAAACTTAAAATTTTTCACAGTTAAATAGATAGACGAATTCTTTCACTTTATCTAACTGTATTGTTTCTTTTATTTTTATTATATGTTTCTTTTGTTAGAAAAAAAAATATATATCAGAGTAACGTTGTAAATAAAATACGTTTCGTTAGACGTATATGTTTGATTACAATTTTAGTTCGTTGTTGATTTTCGTTGAGAAAGTTTCTTGTTTTATATTTTTACGGATGGGTGATATTATATTATGTGTTAGATAATGTTAGTTAAATTTATCCTAATTTTTTACTATATTTAATAATGATCCATCAATTCAATTAACGAAACGAAATATATCTTACGATGATTTTTATACGCGTTTCAAATCCCCATCAAAACATGTCATAAATAAAATGAAATGAAATCTGTATACAGGAAGGAAACTGACAATGAGTAACGTGAGAAAGGATTGAAATATTTTTACTGGAATTCTATCACCAGGTAGAAAATCATATTTTGAAATGTTTCTAGATTTAATACAAAACCCATCGTTATTATAAAGACGTATTATAAATTATTATTTTTATTTTATTTTATATCAATAATAAACAATCATAATATATCGAATAACTATCATTAAATAATATAATAAGTAAGATACGTAAAAAGATGTCTACAAATTATCGAATTATCGATTATATTATCGAATTATATTATCAAATATAAAGGGTTAAGTTAATCTCGAGTTGATAAGAATTACTAATTAGAATAAAAACTTAATGAATTCTATTGTCAAAATCGCGGTTCCTACAAAAAGTCCTAATATTAATATCAAACCTATATTTAAGATTTTTATTTATTCGTCAACCGGGGTAAGTTGGTTCATCGATCGAAGTCTGTGTGTCTCTATAAATAAATAATAGATTTCCGTTTTTGGTCAGTTAGAAAGATATCTATCTAGTATACATAAACGAATATAAACGTGGGCTAACGGATACGAGAGTTTATTAATTCGTCGAGTTCGTCTCGGAACGTTGAGTGCGTTTTCGTATGCAAAAAGGTGTAGTAGGTAGGTAGGTGTAGGTATCCGTGTCGAAGAAAGAGCTTTATACGTGACCATTGTAATTGGAAAACTCTGTGAGAGAGTAGATAGGTTTTAAATAAAAGTATGAGATACTACTCTGTGTATATATGTATATGTATGTGTATATGTACTTGACTATTGTATAAATAAATAGTTGTACGTTCGCGAGTGTAAGCAAAAAATAAAAGAAACAAAAAATATCGAAGTAGAGAAAATAGATAAAAAAAAAAAAAAAGGAAAAAATAGAAAAATAACAACCTACCGAAGTGAATCGGGATATACTTGATTGGAAAATTCCCGATGCATTTCTTTAGGAAACAAAGCAACTTTTCTCATAAAATTTTGTCGATAAATTGTCAGATAGTTTAATCGAATTTTTTTACACACACACACACACACCGTCCGATGATCAGTTTACAGAAACACGCAAGTTAGATTTAAAATATGTTAAAACATCTTATTCCTTATAATGATTCGTTTATTATTATTTGTCGAAAATATATGGTAATGGAAAGAAAATAAAAGTGAAAAGTTTCTAACGAGCTTACAAAATTCGTGTAAATTTTTTGCAATTAAGTTTAAAGAGAATAAGAAAGAAGGAAAGAAAGAACGAAAAGAAAATGATGAAAGGAGAAGTTAATTAGAGCTCGTTTTCCATTCATCCGAAAATCGCGAGGTAAAAATATTTTAATCTCGTTTTAAAAGAGATTGTTTAAATGATGAAGAGAGAAAAATATTTAGAAAGAAACAAAAGAAATAATAAAATAAAAAAGAACGAAAAGGTTAAGAAGAAAAATTTATGTACCCACGTAATATAATCTTTTTTATGATTATTCGTTAAAAAAAAAAAAAGAAAAAAAGAGAAGGGGAGTTTCTTTAACGTTCAAAAAATTTCGTAGCTTCGTTTTCTTCTCCAGTCTTTTTTTTTTTTAGAGATTTTTGTCCGAGTATGAGATCCTCTCGCATAGGTCCACGCCATCTTCCTTTGAAATATAGTATCTTTCCATTTGATGCTGCAACTAATGTACTTAAATTTATCGCCACGACAAAGACTAATGGGAGTAATAATGACATTAACGTCACACGTATGTGTAAGTATACGTGTATGACGTGATATAGCACATTGATTAGACCGACAACGTATGTAAAAGCTTTTGGTGTTATCGATGATGATGATGATGATGATGATGATACTAAAGATAATGATAATAATAATATAACAATAATAATTAGAGAGGAATTGAAAAAGCCTTCATACACATTCTATAAAATAATATATATATATAAACATATGTTAACGTTAAATTGTATAATTCAGTTGAATACTGGAAAACCCTTGGTTTTACTCAAAATCACATAGTGGTTTCGAGAAAATATATATATATAAGTAGAATTTGATTTTACATTAAAATTAATAGTTATAGAAAATAATGAAATAATATATGAATTCACAAGAGACGAATAGTACAAATTATGAGATTGAAATTAGTAGTTATTCGCTCTTATCACTTCCTGTAATTTGAAAACCAATGTTAGTTTAATTAACGTATCAAATTTCAATTTTATAACTTTCGTAAATTCATACATTATATCTTGTTGAAATATATAATTTTCCTTTATTTTTTATTCGAATAAATCAATATAGTTATTGTAAAGTTTAGTTAAACATTTCATAAATTAACGGAGATTTCACGTTTTAATACTAATATATTATATACTCATCTACAAAATTTAGTATTAATTATTTGATAAAAATATCACGAAAATATTTCATTCCATTTCGTGTCATTATAATTTAGAAAGTAAATAATACGTAATCGCGCGAATATTAAAAACGCGATGGGAATAAATTAATCGATGATCTGATTAGTGACCCGAATAAATACTATGCTTACGATTCACGAGATATCGATGTGAGAGAAAGAAAAATTCGAAGAATGGTAAATTCAAACACGAAATTCTGCGGGCCGATAAAAATTCAAGCTCACTAGTTGAAATATCACCACCTCGATAAACGTATCATACGTCTCTTTTTTTTCTCTCCAATCTTTTTCGGATCTTTGTACAAAATGAATGGAGAAAAAAGAAGAAAAAAAAAGAAAAAGAAAGAAAGAGAGGGAGAGAGAGAGAGAGAGAAAAACGAATGAATGGGACACGTTTCTAACAAAGTAGGTGATTTCGATTGGAAGTAACTCGAATTTGTAACAAAAAGAGAGAGAAAGCAGAGAGAAGAGAGAGATACATATATATCCTTTAAAAAGGGGAAATGTATATATTATGTATATTAAATACCCAAAATGATCATTCAATAGTCATTATAGCTTTAATGATAAATAAATAAAATTACTAACGCGGATTAACGATAATGTGTTTTTAATTTAAACAATATATATATATATCTTTGTTTTCGGTTGATACAAGAAGAATGAGATACAGCAAGAGAACGATTTACGGCTTGTTTCGATTCGTGTTGTCTAATGAAACTAACGGAAACCACTGGAGAATTTAATTACCACCCCTGGGGATTTGAAGTTTCCCTCTTCTCTATGCCCGGAAAAGAGAAGATCGAAGTACAGCTGGTCCAGCGGGCCGTTTCCGGGCACGATTCAAGCCCAATTTGATCCAATTCACGTCATATCGGGAAACGATCTTTACACGTATATATACATGTACGGATATGTATTTACCTACTATGTTACCTAAATATATATATAGGATAGGATAGAGATGTATGTATGGCATTTGCGCATTCGCGAGAGAGTACGGCCCGTTTTCAACGCAAAGGACAATGCGTTTGTTTTGATCAAATTGGACGGCTGATCCCATCTAACTCGCGAGAGCTTGGACTCATCAGTATTATCTCACGTTCAACGATCTGCAGCCAGCAAGGTTGCGGCTATTACGCAATACCTCCCACGATCAGGTAGGTTCACGTTCTCTGCTTGCCCCTACGTATGTGCATATGCGTGTTTCTATATGTGTAAATAGGTATAGGTATATAGATTGAAGTACGTATACCTATATGTAAAGAGGAGAACCACCGTACAGCCATTGTGGTCTATTTTGATGAACGCGAATTGGATTGGAAGACCAATAAAGTTCTGAGGTTCGCCCTAGAATTGTTTGAAATTCCAGTTAATTCATCAATCAACATTTCTTTAAAATCTACGTAAATATCTCATGATATTAAGAAAAAATATATTTATATTTTGACTATTATTTTTTCTTATATTATTTGAAGGTTTTTGTTAATATTTTAAACAAAAATTTTGTAATGGTTCAAGATCCTCTGTAGGATATCATTTTGTCGTAGTAATGAGAGTAATTAATAAAATAAAAATATATAATACACATTCATATATATATATATATATATAAATATATCAATAATAAATATAATAGATATAAATAATATAAATAATTTAACACGCATACAAATATGTTCTGTAATTAATTTTCCAATATTCTGTAATTAATTGTATATAATTAATATCTGTGTTACTCTCTATATAATCTTCCCCCAAAATATCAGAAGAAATTATATAACAATTTTATTTATCCTCCTCTATTAGATCCTATATTAAATAATTATTATAGAGATTATTTCGATATAATTAATTATTATTATTATTAAAACAAAACCGATGTTATTTTCATTCCTTTCAAATAATTAATTATCGAAAAATAAAATTAAGGTATGTTTCTCTTTTAATCCTAATGAAATATAAATTTTCAATGATGTTATTAATTATCAATCCACGAATTTCAATTAAATAAACGAACGCGATAAAAAAAGACAAAAAAAAAGCCCCCAAAATGACCGTCATTAGCAACGCAAGATTGGCTTATATTAATCTATGGTGGAAAATTTGACGAGTTAATTCCTATCCAAAGAAATAAACGTGGATTATAATGATTAACAACGTGGAACAAAGTGTTAACAATACCGAATAGAGAAGTTGGTCTAGCTTTAACGGTGCATTGTTAGAAATAACCTCCTCCTCCCCACATTAAACATGACTATTATCTTTGACGAATTACAGTATCAAAGTAATTTTATGTTTGTAAAATATTCACAAATGGGTTCAGTGGTGTGTATAATTTGTTCAACAAAATCTATGCAATGAACCGAATCGTACGGAATCGAATTATGCCGATCCAAGCCAAACACGAACAAACAATTTCATCGTTGTGTCGTTTGTAACAATTTGCCGATAGCTTCGAGTGTTACTAGAAAGCTCGAAAGCTCGAATTATGTATCCCTTTACATAGTATACCTATAATACGTATACGCATATGTGTATTCATCATTGCCACTACTCTACCTCTTATCGACCCAATATAATGAGATTTTCAATTAATTTCATTCCATCCTCCCCTACTCCTCTCTCTCTCTCTCTCTCTCTCTCTCTCTCTCACTCTCTCTTTCCTACTCTACCTACGATCTCTGAATTGGTTTTCTAATTGATAGTTACCGTTGTTATTCGAATCTTCTGAGCAAAAACCCAGGGTGAAATAAATCCAAACCAACTGATATATCATCGCTTATTTAACATTTTTCACTTCTTTCTATTTTCTGTCATGATAATATATATGTATGTATGTATGTGAGTTCGCTTAATTAATACTTAATGTCCTTCTCAAACGTAATTAATGTTTCAAGCAAAATATAGGAGGATATATTTGTGTGTAATACTGTTCGAAATTTCGACAGAATGAAGAACTATATTACATATTTTGCTTTTTATTTAAAACAATGTTTTTACTTTCGCGAGATTTATTGACAATTTTAAAAATTTATACGCACTCTCATAATTTTTTCTAACAGAGAAAACAATGTAACTTTTTCCTTCTTTTTTTTTTTTTTTTTTTAATCCAGAATAATAATTGTAACAATAAACTTTAGGCAACAATAATGCGAAAACTTTCTATAGTATTTTATTCTGTTTCTCTTTTATAAGTTTACTGTATTAATATTTGCTACGAGTAATAGAGAAATTTCAACTTTTAATTCAAAAAAGTAAATAACTATATTGCATTTTATTTTAAAGTCGATTTTACAAATTTATTTACATCTCCGTATTCCTTCTTACAGAACAAAATAAAACTTCTGTTTTTTGCTCCAAAGACTAATCCTTGAAAAAAAAAGCAAATTATGCTGCAATAATGAGAACACCTTATCTAATAGTATCTTTTTATGTTTCTTCTCTATTAGCTGTAACTTATTAATTCTTCTTTTATTATGAACAAAAAAAATTCAAACTGTTACTTTCTTCGATTAATAGCTACCAAAGCAGAGATAACGCAAACGTAAATAACACAAAAAGTTTATTGAACTCTCAATAAAAAATTATTCCAAAATATAATATTTAAATACAATGAAATATTATTTTATCTTAATCGTGTTATATGAATATACGAAATTAACAAATATTCACAAATATCGTTTTGTTGTTATTTTTTTATATTTGTTTGTATTATTCTACGTTATGTTACTAATATTTTTCGAGTAAAAATAAATTCAGACCAGTAAGAGGGTACTAACGTATCAATAAAATATTAATGGAAAAAGGGGTAGAGAATCGTGATAAAAATCATTTTCTTGATGTTTCTCTTTACTTGTTTGTACGAAGTTTGATCGAATTAACAAACGTTTCGTATATATTCGTGAGACAACGACAGATAGAAAACATCGAAGCCCAACGATTCGATATCACACTCGTTGGCTTCTAAAGGGGCTGTCTGACACGCGTATGTCTATAATGTCGTGTATGACACGTCGATACGATGATTTATCGATTGTCACATCGAAAAAAAAAAAAGAAGAAAATATAGTATACCTATTACTCTGTGTCAATTTGTTTATTTGTACTTTGTTAAAGGTAGGGACAAAAAAAAAAGACATCGTAAATTATGATTGACGAGAAAGACAGTCGAGAAAAGATACGATGTACGAGGTATCTGAAATTTTTTCGTAAAAACTTTGTGAACGTATTAATACGATCCAAAAATATGAACAAATAACAAAATGTTATATAAGCATAAATTTATTATTGTTTTTAATATATCGTTTAAAATATTACTTGTGCCTAAGAGAATACACATTTGATACCATTGTAGTATGGTGTTCATGATATGGCGAATTTCTTCAGCATTTTTATTATATTTGTATTAACTTCTTGCTTTTTACTTTTCCCCTATAAATAAAAATCTAATGAAGTAAGGTCAAATGGTCAATTAATGGTAAAAGTATTTCTCTGTTTTCTTGATACCAAAAAGTCAGTTAACTAGTTGATTGAAGGATGAATTGTTTTAAATGTAGATATATACCTATGCAGGGTGAAGGATGAAACGTAATCAATTTAAATTATTTCATATTTAGCGAATTGATAAAATACTTTGTTGTCTGATATAACATGATACAGAAAAAGCTTTAAATTAATTATACTAAATTCGAGATCGTTCATCTTTGGTTTTTTTTCTATATAGATAAATCTATAATTTTGTACACTTATTTTCTTAACGGTTACACTGATTGTGAGACAAAGCACAGCAAATATCATAATATTTATTTTCCATTTGTGAATCGAAGAAATATTCAGAAAAAAGAATTATTTTAATAAAAATATATGTGGCACTTGGGCAAAGATTTATTGCTTTACTCACATCAGTGCCAACAACAGCAGCGGTGCTAATACTCTTATCATTGATTTGCGTTAATATTACACTTAAGTATTCCCCCATAAAAATACACTTATACATAGACAAAGTCAACCGGTATTGAAGAGCTTTTTTTAAAGCGGAAAAAGAAAACGTTCACGTCAACACGGTCAGTATCCGATAAATTAACGCATGAGAGGGCACCTTGTATATCCCTTTTCTCTCCCCTCGTCCCCCCTAGCCCACTCTCTTTCTTTCCCTCATTTTCTTTTTCTTTTTCTTTTTCTTTTTCTTCCTTTTTTTACCCTCCTTCTTCTATCTCTCTCTCTCCCTCTATTTCTCTCTCTTTCTCTCTATCACTTTCTCGTGTATAGAAATATATACATATATATTTTTTGTTTAAATATAAATTAAAAATATATAAATTATATTAAAATAATATATTGAAATATAAAAATATGAAAATGTATATTATCTAACCGATATTATAAATTACATATATATCTATTTTATATATAAATCTAATATAATATATGTTATTTTATTATAAATAATATACTATCTTATATAATATATTTTTACACGGGTTCGATCATATTATACTTTCAATCTTATGTCGTTGTTTATCGGAATTACGTCAATATAGAAAAGAAAGTTTAGAAATGATCGGCATCAAAGTCAAACTTAAGATTAGATTCATTTCATACGATTGATTATAAACTTCGTTGATAATGCATATGACACAAAATCAACCATTATTATTATAATCCTTGATTAGGAAACTTTAGTAAGGCAATTTCCTTTAACATCAGAAGTCCGGTCGATATCTTTCAATTGAAAATATTTAATCATTGCCCTACTAGATGACAATAATTAAATAAAAAATAATAGATTTGACAAACATATATCATTGATTACTTAAATTTTTATTATTTTGCAACTTATTGAAATTAAAATAGGCACAAATTTCAGCAAATCTGTGAACTTTCTTGTAAGTGGAACGTAATTCATCGATATATTTGTTATAAAGAACATCGAATATGTTGCAGTGACCTTTTTATCTACAAAAGATACTAAAGAAAAGAAAAAGAAATAAGAAGAAAGAGAGAAAGTTCAGCAACGCTTTAAATCGATTCGTTGTAAGTTCCGTATCGAGTAAGTACACCCACCAGCTTTTCGCTTCGATAAACTATTTTCTGCTCGACTTCTTCCTTCTATTCCTTGATCAAAACCGCGAACTTCTCAGAAAATTCGTTTATCTTGTTAAGTATATATATGTATATATACAAGATATTTCAATGGTCGCTTTACCGAACTGTAAATTTATCAAATTTCATTGCAAATATTTGCGTTGTAAAAAAATATATTATTATTTGATTAACAAATCGCGATATTGATTTATATTTTGTTTCTTTTTCTTTTTTTTGTTTTCTTTATAGTAAAGCAACTTTTATATTATTTTTTTAAGCACATATTATATATTAAATAAATATTTAATATACAATATATATCACATATTATATATATATATATATATATATATATATATATGTAATATACATGAGTGGATTTGTCGTGTCAATAGACATCGAAGGGTGCAATATGTCGTGGTAAATTGCTAAAAAGTCGAAAATAGACTTTGAAGATTTACGGAGAATAGAAAAATCAATGTGATAGGAGTAAGAAAGTGACATTTGATCGAAATAAAACTAGTCGTTCGAACGAGAACTCGCAAAGTACATTAATCAGATTGAACTTGATCTTTTTCTTGGATATAATATGAACCAAAAAATAAAAAATAAAAGGAAAAAAAGAAGAAGTAAAAAGAAAGAAAAAAAATAAGTATAAAGAAGAAAAAGAAAAAAAATAAGTAGGAGATAGAGGAATAAGGGAACAAGTTGTTTCTCTCTCATACATACATACACACACACACACAAACACAGATGACTGCCAATCTCGGTATTCGGCTCGTTCTATCTTCCTTCACGTCAATTAGATCTCGCGAGATCGTTTAAAGTTTTTCTTAAGATCACTCGTTACGGACTCTATCTGTTTTCTTTTATCTATCTATCTATCTATCTATCTATCTATTTGTGTATCTCTCTTTCTTTCTTCCGATCTATTTAGTTATCTATCGCTTTCTTTGTTCTTCTTCTCTTTTTCTTTTAGTAGATTACCGGACAATGAGAAAGTTAGATGGAGTTTATCTAAGAAAAATCTCATGTAGACCAATTTGATAATTTTCTGTGAGTCTTAAGAAAAAGATATTTCAAAGTATTAATTAACTTTATTCTGTTATTAATCTTTTTTCGATATATTATTATCTAAATGTGTATGTAATAAGTATTCGTTAAAAAAAGATCGATATATAATTTTGATTATTTATCGTTATTACACATTTTTAAACTTTTATCCTTTATTGTGTAAAAAAAAAAAAAAGACAAGTTAGTGTACGATGTTAAATTTAGAATATATATATATATATATATAATGTATTTTTTCAAAGCATATGTTTATACAACAAAAAATATGTACAGAATGTGCAAATGAAAACGTTAAGTATTTATTGTTTCAATAAATACTTGAAATTTCATAAAAAGAAAATGTAGAGAAACTCAGAAAATATCTAAAAATGGATTTAATCGTCATTGGCTACTGACAGACTCTTACAATACATACTTTAAATGCATTCACGTCAAACGACCGTAAATATCATTACGTTTAAATGATGTCACAGTTCTTCTCTTTTTTTTCTATGTTTCTTTTTTTCTTCTTTTTATTTCTTTTTTTTTTTTTTTTGTAAAATCAAACGAAGCGCGAATATGTCTGTGTAAAAAGTCCCAAGACAAATCAGAAAGATTGTACCATTCGTATTACTTTCTTTCATTGATTCGAATCGAGATACCTATATCCCTCGGATCATCCTAGATTCGTGCTTTATGAAACGAAAAATAAAAAAAACGAGAGAGAAAGAGAGATAAAGCAATATATAGATGGATCTTATGTAAAACGTGAAGTATAATAGAAAATTCTTAATTAACCTTTCTATTCTCTCTTTTCATTTCTTTCTTTTTTCACAAATATAAATTTATTTCTATTGACGTAAAAATAGTCTGAAAATTGCGAGTAACTTTATCACTCTTATCCCAGGTCCTCCCTCCGCCCATTCACCACCTGTATTTTTATATTAAAAGGTGAAAATTTATTCGATGTCTCGATATTTAAATTGTTACGATAATTTATAACCTAAGCAATAAAATAAATAAAATGTTCATGACATTTCACATTGCTTAATTAAATAATTTATCGAACGATATTCGAAATTATTGACTTTTACTACTTATCTAACATATCAGTACTAAAAGAGTTTTAATCAGGCACTTTTTTATTCCACTTAAAACCAGCACATCTCTTTCTTTTTCTCTTTCTCTCTCTCTCTTTCTCTCTTTTATTGAGATCTCGACGATAAAATGAATTAATCTTTCGAAAGGAATAAAAAAAAAAAAAGAAAAAGGAAAATGATTAAAATGAACGATCTATCTGCGCGAATGGAAATCGAAGGATTTCCAAGAACGAGAACTGAAAATCCGATAAGAAAAATCCCTCATTTTTCTCTCTGTGAGCGTCGCCTAACGATTCTTTTTTTCTTCCTTTTCTTTTCTTTTCTTTTCTTTTTCTTGATTTAACTTACGGCGGAAGAAGAACACTACATCAACTTACGTCCCCATCAGCGTCGATTTGTCGATACCACTCAACGAAGATACTCCTCTAGCTCCGATTTCTTTCATTATTAACCTTATCACGCTCAAGAAAAAAAAGAAAAAAGGAATAAGGAAAGAAAGGAAGGAAGAAATAGGACGATCGCGTGTTCGCGATGTTTGTATGTCTATCTCTCGACTAACACATCTTCTTTTATATATATATAGATATATAAGTATATGTATTTATTCTCTCGAACCCCTTCATTAATTTACCAAAAGATAAATTAAAGTAAATGTGGGTTAAAAATAACAAATTTAACTACATTAAATTTATTATTATTTTTACATTTTTAACCGAATATTTTATTCGCATTTCGACTGATGAATATATTCGCTTGTTCTAATTTTTATTGCAACCAAATATTACAAGTGCTATCGTCCTTTCTTACTTATATAAAAATAAAAACATTAAATAAATAATTAAAAAAGAAAGATTATGAGAATACTAATAGAATCATGTTTGATCATATTTACTTAAAATTTATTCTTTAAAGATTTTATTGTCGACGATTATCGTTGTTTTCAAAACCCGAGTAACAAATGAAAAAGCAAAACTATGTAATTTCAAATGACTTATTTGACATTAAATTTATTTTTGTTTTATTTTACATTAAAAAAGACAAAATAAACGTAGGAGGATTCACCTTTGAGCTTAGAATATTCACAAGGAGGGAGGGGGCGGGACGGTTTATCTATCCTTTATCTAAAATTATTTCAAGAGGATCGTCTTGGCTTTGCAAACGTTACGAATGGGTTTCGAATTTCCGTGAACGATACATCGCACTAGGTTTGAAATGCAAATGTCGATCCGAGGGTGTGAATTTGAATCAGCTAAGTTTCACACGAGATCATTTAAAATTTAGGTAGGTCCGTACCATTTTCCTAGATCGGAATCTTATTATTTATTCATTTGTATAAAAGAGAGATAGAGAGAGAGAGAGAGAGAGAGAGAGAGAGAGAGAGAAAGAGAGAAGATAAAAAGGCTGACAAAATTTATAACTAAGGTAGGACGTATACATATACACGTATATACACATGCACCTACATATCGAATGTGGTATCTACCATACTCGAATTGTGGGTAAGTTGTTTGAGATTACAACACGGAAAAGTTTTCACGATGTTATTCGACCACTAGTGGTGGAATACGAACAACGTTGAAAATTTTTCTCTCTTCCATCTAAGTGATTCAACGATGATTCTACTTTTTTTGTTGACCACAAACTATTGAAAAATTTTCCAAAAGTAACGTGCTCCAATTTATCACGACAAGATTAAAGTATAACGAACGAGCTTCAGCATAAACGATGATAACTCTTCCCCCCCCCCGCCCTCCCTATATGCAGAAATATATTCGTGATTATAAACAAAATTTATATCACTTCAAACTAGTAAATATTAAATCTCTAGAGATATTACATTTTCAAAAGGTATTATATTTATTTTGATAAATATCAAAAAACTAATGTTAATAACTGTTGTAACCAATTTGTTATTCGCGATCAAATTTTTGTGTTCAACGATATAAAAATATTTGCGCCTTTCTATTGAAATATATTAAATTCGATGTTAAACGATATTTAATTTGACATTTCCTACGATGTTTAATGCAGCATTTAATATGACATAAATACGTGACGTAAATGAGAATTGAAATATTATAGACAGACAGAACATCTTTGAATTTAATCATTTTTTATACGAATTTTTACAAAATCTAAATATACATGAATTAAATGTTTCTATCGGTGTTTATGCATTGGCATAAATAATAATTTAATTATGCAAATTTGTTCTTTAATTATTTATTTTCATAAAGATGTATAGAAAAATGTTATAGAATATAAATTGTTTCTTAAATGACTCATCTTAAATCATATCATGCATGATCAAATATTTTTTTTTTAACAATGTATCTCCATCACTTTTATGTTATTTACATTAACAATAAAAATGTTATCGTCGTTGATAAAATATATTTCCACATTGGCAGGTATACGTTATTAAATAAAAAAATATTATGCATATTATTTTCTTTTTGTATGCAAAGCATGCAACAGTACATAAATCTTTTCTTCCCAATTCAATTTTATTATATTTTAACAATATTAGGCGACACTGGTTGATTAGAAAAAGAAACAAAAGATAAAATTACTGATTCCCAATATTAACTTATATAAAGATTACTACGAAAGGACAAATATAAAACAACAACAAAAAAACTATTTAAAATTTCTTCAATATTTTCTTCACAACTTCTTCAATAATATCAAATAATCTTATTACGTAGGGTAATACTTTTCAAACGATAGAAAAATTTGAATATCAACCATCATATGTATATGGATAAAACGATCCAATACTATTCGGAAGGGGGAGGGGCGAGGTGGAGAGGGAGGAAAAAAAAAAAAGAAAAGAAAAAAAAAATTCACCAATCTGATAATACTTTTTGAATGTTTCCTTCGAAGTGAAAAGAAAGATAATTCAAAGAAAAACTCGAGTTTTCCGTGTTCGATCTAGCGGAAAAGGAATGTGTATGGAAATTCAAATACGATACGACGAAGGGCATACCCAGGACTTTGACGTTGTTGCTTCCAGAAATAAAGAACGAACGTATGCGATAGGAAAGCGTGCGATTTAAAAAGATATTGAGAAAAAGAGAAAGAAAGAGAGAGAAAGAGAAACATGATAAACGAAGTATGTAGTCTGATAGGACGGTCGAACGGATTAAGGAAAATGTGTCAGAGAAGGAAAGAAAGCAAAGAAATAAAATGAAGAAGAAGAAAAGAAGGAAAGAAAAACAAGAAAAAATATATGCTTAAGAGAGAGAGAAAGAGAAAGAGAAAAGTTCTATAATATACAGAGCAATCGACGTAACCTACATTTCTACGTAAGCTCATCTCGCGTTTGTAGATTTTATTCATCCACTATAGTTTGCCCAACGAAATAATAAATTTCAAACGTGATGAGTATAGTCGCAGAAAATGAAGATTATTTTATTTTATTTCTTTTTTTTTTCTAACTTTTTCTCTCTCTCTCTTTCTCTTATTTTATTTGTTTGAAATTTTTCCATAACGATTAAATCATCATCGCGTGATCAGATACGACACGTTACAAATGTTACGAATCAGAAGCAAGTCACTTTTCTGATATTTTTGGGTAAAATTATTTTGTAAGAAAACATTTTACACGGAGTGTGTAACTTAGACGGATATGATACGACGGGGTAGAAGATCGAATAATAATAATAATTTTAAATAATATTTTACTCTTTTTTATTGTTTTAATTTTGTTCATGTAGAATAACCTTTCGATCGTTTATATCATTGGAATACAGTTTACGAAAGGTACTCATTTATCGTAAAACAAATATTAATGAATTGATTAATGTAATCATTTAAAACCACAAATACAAAGAGATTTGAATAAATATAAACATCAAAATAAAACACTAATGCAATCCGTATAGATGAATTCACACATTTAATAATAATTCTAATAATAATATTAATATATTTCTTATATGAATAATTTTTTCATTCGACAATTATCGTTTCTCGGAAATGTATATTACAAGAATTTAAAAAAATGATTTCTATAATATATAAATTCTAATTTCCTCGAATTTGTTCTTATTCTCATTATCGAAATGGGAAAATACAATAATAATAAAACGATAAATGAAACGTAAACACGATAGATGATGATATATATTGATGAAATCGTTAAACGATTCAGTTGGAACGACAAAAAAAGAAAAAAGAAAAAAAGAAACGGGATTTTGCAAAAGAACGAATCCGATGATAGTATTACTGTGTAATCAAGAAGCAATTAAATTCTACATGCACCAAAAAATATTCTCAACGAGATTGACGTTCCCATTCTTCCTTTTTTACCGTAACTAACCCCCGCCGTTCAAACCAACTCTCCCCTGTTTCCTTCCTCTCTTTTTCTCCTTCTCTTCCTTCTACCCCCTGACCTCCCCACCCCTGTCCCTCCACTTCGTCTCAACTCTTTCTCTCTGCCTTTGTAAGGGGGTCGATCGTTGTAATGATCAAGCTATATAGAATAGATCGAAAGTACGGCTTACCGAGAACTTGTTTACCGAGAAAACAAACCCAGTGGAAAAAGGAAAAAAAAAAAAGGAAAAGGAAACCGAGCTTGGATCGAGATTACAAGGTTAAACTCTAAACAAAGCTTTCACCCTTATTTCCATTATCTTTCCTTCCTTGTTTCTCTTTTACTCATTCACTCTCTCTCTCTCTCTCTCTCTCTCTCTCTCTCTCATTTTCCTTCTCTCTTCATCTTTCTCTTACGTTTTTCATCTTTCATGTTATTCGATAATAAGAACAAGACAAAGCAGATTATTCCTTTCGGTAACTATGAATTTTTTTTTTTTTTTTTTTTCATTAC
>NW_014569620.1:210258-215258 GCF_001313835.1 Polistes canadensis
CAACCAGGTAACGTATTTATTCGTTATACGTACAATGTAAACAATAATGTTATAAACACGCGGATCAACACTCTGAACGTCCGTACACTTCGAATGCTAAGGCGCTACTGTAACTATGAATAAAAACATATCGTTAAAAAATTCAAGATTCTTATTAAGTATTTTATTTATTATATATATATTTTGTAATGTTAATAAAAAAAAAAAAAGGTGAATGATTCTTTATTCCGTTTCTTATTAAAATATTCACGTTTTCATCGATATGATTTATTTGAAATTTGATTTAGAATAGAAATGTTTAACTGTAATGGAATAAAGTATTAAAAGAAAAATGTACAAACTAATATTGTATTATACAAAATTCTTGGTATATGGTTAATATATATATACAGGGTGTCCCATATAACTCTAGTCACGATTTTTCAAGTACTTCCAATAACCTGACCAAAAAATTACTTTAAACAAAAGTTGATCTGATTTTGATTGACTATACATTGCAATAAAAAAAAAAACTTTTTTCGAGCTCTTTTTGATGTGGGACACCCTGTATATTCTTATGTTAGTCAAAAGTTGGAAACTTTTTGCATGAATGTATAAAGAATCGATCATGATCTAATAAAAATAAGATCGAATACGTTCAAAGTATGCTTATACGTGGACCGAGTATAGAAGAACAAATAACAATCTTGAGTATCTTTACGGAACGTGATATGAATTTTACCGCTTTTCATGTGGAAATATTAGAACAGTAACCGAAAAGAAAACAAAGAAGAAGAAGAAGAAGAATAAGGAGAAGAAGAAGAAGAAAGGATACTCGAGAGATTGTATTTACAGATTTCTTAGTACTCCAAGGATATGGATTTACCTTTCGAAAAGTTTTTTTTGTGTTTGTAAATCGAAAGAAAAATGAAATACTAAAATAAAGAATAAAATCTTAGAATCGATCGATCATGCATTCTCTATTTCTATTTTCTTTTTCTCGTTTCACAACGATAGAAAAATATTTACCCTTTTTTCTTGGAACAATGTGTGACATAATATGAAAAATAATACAAATCATTATTGTACTGTTAATTATAACTCTCTATGAATTAATTGTATATCACGAAATTAATACGAGACCCCTTAAACCTGTGATAGGAAGAGTAATAAAGACACAAGATTAATAAAATTCTATTAATAATAATAAAATAAGTTATGTGTCATAAAATATATAATTTTACTATCAAATAAATCATGAAATCAATTGTTTCAATTTTTTTTTTTTATTAATATACCAATAATATAATTATCGACATTTAAAAAAATTACTAATTTAATTTAAATTAAAAAATAATATACTGATATAGAAACGATAATCATTTGTGTCTAAACAGGAAATTGATTTTCTTTTTTGCTTTACGACAGGTAAATATTTTTGGCGATGATGCATGGAAGAGATTTAAAAAAAGTTAAGTTAAAAAAATTACGAGTATAACAATAATAAGTTAACTTTTCGCTCGTGATACCCACGTATTTTTTTTACTGTACGATCTATTATAAATACCATAAAAATAGAATATTATAATCGATTGAATGGAACTATTGTTGGCATGGATACTGAACTAATCGACAAATTTTTTTAATAGTCCTGTAGCCATTTTGTAATTCATTTACAAAGATATTGTTTAATTTTAAAATGAAAATAATTTGATGAAAATAAAATGTCGTGCATTTTTCCAAAAATTCAACAAAATATCAAATATCACACATTTCTGACAATCAATTAGTTGAAAAAAACAAGAAAATAAAATAAAATAAAATAAAAGTAGATTTCTTTCTGCATAGGTAGCAAAAAACAAGCCCATTAATTTACAAATTGTTTACGTAGATACGCATATATGTACGAGTTTCGACCACAAACAGAAATTAACGATTGAACTCCTTCATGTATGTACAATATATAATATATATATATACAAATTCCAACTAGTCAACCGGATGTTGAATTCGCCGACGTGGCGTGTCGAAATTGTCAGCCTGTCGTCGTTTACTTGTTGTTAAATTAAACTTTAATACTTTAATATAAGCTTTTCAATAAAGGATTACAAATAATCGTTAGAAGCTGTTTCTACCTTAATTCACTATGCTACTATACATCTACTCATTGTTTCACTTAATAATAATAATAATAATAATAATAATAATAATAATAACAATAATAATATAACGAAACCATTAAACTTGGACATCGAATTTTCTTTCAAACTATAATTAATTACTTGCAATGTCATAAAATCGATCAAAAATAAATCCAATGAATATGATCGAAACGGAGAACAACAAAAGAAAATTATTGGACAAAACAAATTGACGACGAGGTGTGAATAATTGAAAGCAGCGAACGGATTAAGAAAAAAAGAAAAAAAAAAACATAACAACAACAATAACAATAGAACGAATAACAAGATTAACGAGACGCATACACGACATGATCGTAATTACTCACCTTTCGTAGAAAAAAAAATGTTACAGCATTCAGCGGGCCCTAACGAATATGGATCATAACGCGAATTTCAGGTACGACGATGATTTTTTATCTGCAATTTTAACGTTTCCACGATAATACACTTGAAATTAAAAAAATAAAAAATAAAAAGAGGTTTTTAAAAAAGAATATATATTTTTGTGCATGCTTGGACGTGTGTGTATGTATGTATATATGTATGTATTATATAATATTTACAGGAAAGAAAAATTGAGAAAGAAAGGAAAAGATACACATATCGATATGTGTATTTTATAATAACAAACTCGTTAATCCCGTTACGTCGTAATCTTACGTTTTTTCCCCAAGAATATTGTATAGTTCTATAGCAAATATAATTGGCAAACTTGTTAAATCGTCATTATTGTTGTTATACTTTTTCTCGTATTTCTAAGTACGTATTTTACGATAATGATTTTTTACGAAATTTTACAGACAACTTTTGTCTTTTAATTTTCCGTCTGTCTATCTCTTTCTCTCCTTCTTTCGAACGATGACGAATTTCAAGGTTGTTATAATAATAAGCAGGGTAGAGTAATTTGGATAATAAAACGGGTACGTATGAAATATGTTACAATCAGAGATAAAAACTTAATTGTTTCTAAACGGTAATTCGTTAAGATTTGTCATTTATATTACTCGCAAATTATATGTTCTATGAAAAAAAGTTTGTAACAATATTTTGGGTTGTATCTAAGCGGAAGTATAAAGTACTCATTTGATTTTTCATCAAGATGTTGAAAATTGCATATATAATTAAGTAATTTACGTGGCACACATATACAAGTGTATACCACTTTGTATAGAACTCATGAAAAAAATAAAATTCTCAATAAATAAAAATAATAATTATAGTAATTGAACTATAAATATTATATATATATATAAATTAAAATCAAAAAAGTTATAATATTCCGAAAAGAATAATATTTAAAATATCGCAACTCGTTGAATTGTCATCCTCAAAAAAATCCTTATGAGTTTTATAAGTACTTTAATTTATATTTATAATTCCTCTTTTTCTTCTTCCGTATATATTATAATTGTTTATAATATAAACATACATATATTTATCTATAGAAAAAGAAAAACAAGAAGGAGAATAAGAAAGATCAGGAAGAGATGAAATATGGGTTATGTACTTTCGCAACTGTACGAGAAGGGCTTAAAGAGAGGGTGAATCAAATGTTGAAGTAAGAGAAGGTAGGAGAAAGGAGGGAAAGAAGAGGACGAGAAAACTTAGGGTTGAGAAAAGTACCTTAAAGAACAGTTGGTGTAAGAGTGAAAGAAAAAGAGAGAGAGAGAGAGAGAGAGAGAGAGTGAGAGAGAAAGAGACCCAGAAAGACACAGAATTAGAGATAGTGAGGGGGAGGAGGGGGGAAGAAAAGAAGGAGAAATAAAAGTAGGTAGTACTATAAAAGGATGAACAGGAAGCAAGCAGCAAAAGCTTTTTACAAGCTCCTTTTTATTTTTCTCTCTCACTTTTCTATCTATCTATATATCTTTATATCTTTTACTATCTTTTACTATCTTACTGTCTCTATTTCCATCCCCCACCCCCCTCTATCTCTTTACACATATACACGCACAATCTTTCTTTCAATGTAAGTTTCTCGAAAAAGAGAATCATCTTTCATGGAAAAACGTTGTCTTTGCACATGCAAGATAAGTTAAAACGTATTTCCGAGCACTTTCGATGGAAATTGGATGTCCGGTGAACCTAAAAAAAAAAGGAAGAAGAATAGGAAAACGCAAGTAGATATATATATATATATATATATATATATATATATATAACCACACATTATCTCTCTCTCTCTCTCTCTCTCTTTCTGTTTTATGTTATTTCGATTTCATTCTATCCTCAACAACTATACGAGCACGGAAAAAAAATAATTAAAATCACGGAGATTGTGCATTTTTACGATAATGCAACGACACGGGCGAATGGTCTTAAAAAAATTCAATTATTGATGGTGAAATTGGTTTTCTTTCTTTTTTCTATATAGTTTTCTTCTTTATTTAATTTAATTTAATTTTATTTTATTTTATTTTATTTTAATTGTTTTCTTTTCTTTTTCTTTCCTTGTATAGCGTCGGTGAGAAATTGGTATGAAAAAGAGAGAGGGAGAGGGTTGAGGGAAGAAAAAAATAACAAATGAGATTCTCGCGAAAATGGATCATCAATCATATATATATATATATATATATATATTTTTTTTCCCCTTTTTTAAAATCGTACGATGGTTAATATACCGGATGAAAATTATAATCGTACAATGAGGAAGAAACGACGAGTAGGGGTTTAGTGGGTGAATGGGGAAAAAATTAAACGTGCTCGCATGAACAAGATGCGATTGGTTTATCGAGGCTTTCGACTTATCGACTTTCAACGAGGTCAATAGAGGTCCTTTCAAGTACCAATCCGAACAACGTACGCTTTAGTATGTTAATTTCTTTTTTATAAAACGTT
>NW_014569620.1:220258-230633 GCF_001313835.1 Polistes canadensis
AAAACTGAACATTTAGTACATATTTTTCCAATATTTAGCATTTACCACTGGCTTAAGATTTTAAATCGTCCAATTAATTTAGTTGGAATTAAAATTGTTGTAATTAACGAGACCAACTCTTTTTTTTTTTCTTTTTTTTGTAAATCTTCTTCTTTGTTATCTTTTATTCTCTTCTTCTTTTCTTCTGCTCCCAGTCTGCTATTTTTCTCTCTCTCTCTTTCTCTCTCTTTCTTTGTAGACTATGAAAATGTCTACTTTTTCTTCTAGGTCATCGGCTAAAACGAGAAAAGCTTCAACGTTACCTTTAAAGTTTACCGATACTTCCAAACTTATTGAAAATTTAAGTATATATATGATGTAATGTGTTGTATGTGTGTGTCAGTGTGTATGTGTATCAATGTGTCTCATATTCTTGTGTTGTCTATCGTAAAGATAAATAGATTATAATGAAAAGAAGTAACGAATTGTAATTGTTCGATCCTACTACACAATTTTACTACGTTTTTGATACTTCCTTTTCTTTATCTTTGTTTTTGCACCTTTCTACGTAAAACGTCGATGCCAGACATTTTCATCATCCGTTAATTAAAGTCACTGAGTTGGAACGCTTGCATTACGTAAACAGACCATTACATTACAGAATAATTCTAAAGTAAATAATAGTTAAGCTCGTTTATACAAATTATAATTCGATAAATATATATGTACTTTTTGAACAATGGGGGAATGTGCTGATTGTCATAATCGAATACGTCCTTGCGCTTTGCAAGAGAGAATTATGTTCGAATTTCATTTTGTGTGTGCACATACTCTTTCATAAATAATAATTTCGTCACCTTTTGACCTTTCTATATATTTTACGAAAAAAAAAAATAATTATTTATTCGGCCTGATTCGAAGAAAGCGTTCAATAAATCTCCTTTATTTTGTTCTTCTTCTTTTTTTTCATTTATGAAAAAAAAAAAAACAAAAAAAGAAAAATTAAACTTTATCCATCATAAAAATTCATTCGCGTAATTGAAACCACAGCTTCGATATATATCTTTGTAAATATTCAATTCACAAATAGAGTTATGTGTAATATGATATTTTTTATTCTTAATTGTTTATAATCTTCAAGATATGTGAAAGAATTAATTATTTAAATAGATTTCAATACTTTTTCTTGTTATAAAAATAAAATCAAATGCGGATAATATTGAAAGGTAATCAATCATATCAAATATTGAGACTATGAGATATCTTTTCTTTATTGGATTTATTCAAATGTGATCATTGATTTGTATAAACTGACAAAAAAAAAATAAGAAAAACAAATGTTAAAAAAAGAAAGACAATAAAATTTGTACATTTAACAATTTAATTGTTTAAAATTTAAATTACTCGTATATGGGAGTAAACTCTTCTGAGATTTAAAAACCATTTTTTATTCGTTTTATGTGACATTCTTTGTTTTACTTCTAGTCCTACCTATATTTTTTGATATAAGTATGTATAAAAAGATTAATAACAAAAATTTCTTTGTATCCACGATAATTTTTTGTTTATGTTTATTTTATAATCAAATCGATATACAATGATATTTAAGTGGTTCCAATTACACACGGATAAACCTCGTATTAACTAAATGATTCTTTTATCGAAATTTTCTAACGAACAAAAAAATTACATTACATTTTTTTTTAACACATTAACATATATACTTTTTTTTTCCATATAACTATTTAGATTACCTTAACTTTCGATTAAAATGCTCTTACACGTTAATGTTTCTGTATGTATTTATATCTAATCTGATATTATCGCGATATTATTTCCATTTTTTGTTTTCTCCAAAACCTCTAAAGGTAATAAACGAAACGATAAAGAGAAAATGAAAACTAGAAAAAGTAACAAAATATAATATCGAATCAAAAGTTTCTTCGAATATTAATACGAAAAAATGATAAAATAAATTTATCTTATATTTTATAGTCCAATCTTACCCAAACGGTTTAAAATGATTCTAAAAACTTTCTTATTTATGAGATAATAAAATAATGGGGTGTGCAATGTAATAATATTTTGTTAAGTGTTTCTTAAAAAATGCGTTATAGCATTTTTTTTTTCTTCAATTTTCATAGAAAATTTACTCATTTTCTCGTTGATAATACCCATCGGTAGTTTGCATAACGGTAACCATCTAAGTTTTTAGCCAGCCCCAACATTTTTATCGTGACGATACAAAATAAGACATTTTTCAAGGTTTTTTTTTTTTTTTCGTACGAGTTAGGGGATTTGCGTTCGCGTAACACAGCCGCTAAAAAGTTTAAGCTTTACAACCGATACCGTGTTTTCATCTCTTTTTCCTCTTTTTTTTTCTTTTTTAACCAGTGATCGTTGCCGTTGCAGGAAAATCGTAAAACGTCTAGGAGGAGGCCGCCGAGCTTGGCAAGCTTAAAGGAACAGAAAAAAAAGTTATTGAATACTAGGCGAATGGAGGTTGCACTAGGTCGCCGATATTTTCCGATAATACGGGCCAGAATCTTCGATGATGCATACATACTACTCTTCTATTTCTATGCATATATATATATACACGTACGTGCATATCAGAACTCTTTGACAAATTTTTAACCAACTTTATCTCATCTCACTTATTTTCTTCTTCGATATGTATGTATTTACAATGATCGTCGTTCCTCTTTGAAATACCTTAACGTGAATATTCTAAATTGACGATAAACTTATTATTAATCGATTTATTTAAATATATATATATATATCGAAGAAGTAGTTAGCAATTTATTTCTTAATTGATTTCAAGCAATGAAATCAATGAATTATTCACGTGTAAAAAAATTACAAAATATAAAAATTATATATAAAATTAGTAAAATACGATAAAAAGTTTGTAATATTTATTTTACGTAACATTAATAACCATAAAAAAACAACTATAAAAAAATAATATATATTATATTATAACAATCCTATTAATTGTATCGATTTTGACAAGTAACATTAACATATTAATTGGAAATAAATAACGCAATACTGTTAGAATGATTTTTTTTCTTTTCTTTCAACGATTATTTTACTTTACTATTTTGTCCTCTCTCTTTCTCTCTCTCCCTCTCTCTCTCTCTCTTTTCTTTTTCTGTCTCTTTATCTATTCAACCCAACAGATCGAGTATTTGTTTAACAAACGTTTTCGAAACGAGGAACAATTAGAAATCGACTCGATTAAACGATCGTTTCGCAATTGCGTTCAAGTAACATCGTTAACGTTAACCCACGTACGTTTAATGAATAATTGAACGAAAACAAATACTAATACGTAGAGAAGGAGACAGATAGAGAGAGAAAGAGAGAGAAAGGAGAGAACTATCCTGTATAATATGCACTATACATAGCTGAGTGTATACACTCGTCATCATATGAGAGACTAATCATCCTACCATTCAATTTCTCGTGTTTATTGTCATCCATATTAATAGTCTTGTCAAGGTCGTGATAAAGAAGGTAGATATCAAATAGAAGTAACAGATTTAGCCATTAATTCGATACCTCTTTTCTTCACTAAATTAAATATTTATTTTTATAAAGTAATTAATATATTATTCGTGTTTTATTTTTTGTTATTATTTGAAATAGTCTCATCAATTATTTTCGACAACTATGGTCCATCTTTCAGGTAATTGTAAATTTTTATTTTTACTATATGTTCTTATTCTCCATAATGATCTTAAGTATAAATGGGCTGTTGAAATTATCTTTGAAAGGACTATGATTTATAGGGATTCAAATATGTATAGTTTCATTTAAAAAAAAATGATGATGAGCTTTGAATTTTATATACACTTTCAAACTGGGACAAAATTTTCCCCATAACACGACTAGCCCCACGAGAGTAAACAACTTTTCCTTTAAACATTTCTTCTTAATAAGTATTATGCAGGGTATCTCAATAGTAACTTCATCGAAAAATAAAAAGCAAAATAAAATATCAATATTTAACAAAAGCATTTATATTCTTTTATCAATTTGACTTCCTTGTTCTTAAAAATAAACTACAGGGAATAAATTTGTTATTAAATTATATCCACAAATACAAATACAATTTTCTAACTTTTATTTTTGTCAACGATTTTCTACAGTTCATTTGATTCGTATTATGAATTAGTTAATCTAACAATCAAAATTATAATCACACGTGTATATATTTATTTATTTAAATGCATATCAACTAAACAACTAATCCATTTACTCAATTAATTCAAAATCAATTATTCCAAAATTTGTTAGATCTATTTGACAATTTAAAATGAATTTTCTCTCGAAGTATTATCTATTAATTAATTATGTCTAACAATAGATTATTGAGCAATAATATGTTATAATGAAATGAAAAAGAAAATATAATAATAATAATAATTTAGAAAGATAATTTATTTTCAATAAATCAATCAAATTATTATTTTATTTTATTTTATATTATTATATTAAAATTTTTTAACATTATAATCGATACGACCTCGATACGAATATTCTTTTCTTATATGATCGATCTTTTCTTTCGGGAAATAGAACGTACATACTTAAATTCAAAAGGTGAACTAGAAAATGCATTTCTGATTATTTCTTTTTTTTTTTCACTTTTCATTATGATGAATTCAAACGAACAGACGGAATAATATGATCAATCAGCACGCATTAAATAAATTTTATGCTCATGTAAAAGAGAAGGCGGATTAGTTAAAACGAATTACAACGTGCAAATGAGAATCTCGTCTAACTCACCCTTCCTTCCCTTTTCTTTTTCTATTATTAATAACATTTTAATAACTTTTCGTAAAACTTCGTTGAATTTTATTATTTGATATTTTTTTTATAATCGTTTCTACGAATGGTTTTTATTTAATTTGATGACAATGACATCAATAATAATAATAATAATAATAATGATAATAATAAACACGGTGTGTTACTGATCCTCACACAAATATCATTGTTACGAAACATAATATACGCTCTTGGTACAACTTATCTATTATATTATTAAAATACGTAATAGATATATACAGCCTGGGTCAAAGTTATATTAACCGTTGCATAACACATTTGAATAATATAAGCGTCTTCATTATGGTGTCGTAACTTGTGATCGATATCGATAAATTTTACTATTAAAAAATTTATTACTAAACCATATACGTGTAAGTAATTAAGAAGGATTAAATTTATCACGTATTACGCGTTTTATTTATGCCATTTAATTCTACATAATAATAATGTAGAATTATTAAAAAAATAAAAAAAAGATATACAGTATATAGCACACACATGATTTAATTTTGTTAATACTAAAACTTTCAAAATTATTAAAAATCATTTTCCATTATTCGTTCTTTTTTTCTTTTTAAGTATCAATACATATAATACAACATATAAATATATTTTTGGAAAAAATATTTTCAAAATAACAATATACGATATAAATAAATATTTATTTCCCTTGAATATAAAATACTTTACGAATAAACAAATGATTGTAGTTTTACTGATAGAAATAACTAATTATAATAAATAATGATAATTATAATTTTAAAATAATAATCGTTTCGCGTATGATTTGTATTATTTCGAATGGAAAATTTGATAAAACTGCATTGGAATTAAGACCATCCAAGAAAAATAAAAAGTAAGAGAGAGAGGGGGATAGAGAGAGTTACGTAATTTCAAAGCGCAATAACTTTATTCGAACCGGCAAACTGATCAATGATAAGCGATTTCTTGGTGTTCGAGCGATAGGTTTTACCTTTCTCCGGAACACCTACGTTATCGTCAAAACCAACTGTGAATCTTGGCAATAGGAGCATAAACGATCATCATTGCGATCGATTTTACAAATTTATTGGCAACCTGAATTTCTCACCTAATCTCTCTCTCTCTCTCTCTCTCTCTCCCTCTGTCATATGTAGGTTGCATAATCAAAGTTTTATTTCTCTTTCTTCCTTGCATTCGTTCAAAAAATGCATAAAGAATCATTTCTTCTTCTTTACATACGTACTTAGGATTAGCCGAGTATTTTGCAAAAAAAAAAAAAAAAAAAAAAACGAGTTTTTGAGGTATTAAATCTTCTTCCCCCCCCTACCCCCCCCACCCCTATTCCTCCTCCTTCCATCATATCCTTCTTTTTCATTAAATGAATTAAAGTTAATGAAGACCTTTTTCTTTTATCTTTTTTTCACCGTGTTGACGAATAAACTACTACTATTACTATTACTACTACTATCACTACTACAACTACTACTACTACTACTCTATCGAGCTTAGTGAAAATCTGCGGAACGACTGCGCAGGCAGGTGAGTGCAGCTTCAACAACGAGGTGGTGCCATTCACCTCGGCCAACCTTTGTCCTACATTGCTGTTTTCAATCTTCTGCCCTATTTCCAAATCCGTCTTTCAATTGTAAAAAGGAATAAATATTACTGTGTGAAACAACCAGAATAGAAGGAGGTATCCGTTGCCAGCAAACAAGAAAATAAAGGAAAACGCAAAAGAGGAGAAGGACTTTGCCAATTTTTATCTTTTTTTTCTATTTTTTTTTTTTTTTTTTTTATTTTTTTTTTTTGACACATCTTCCAATAATACTAATTTAAAAATGAAACATTTTAATAATAATAATAAACATTTTTTAACGGAGAGAAAAATCAATTAGATTTCTAAAAATAGATTAATTTAATTAACTTCATGTGGAATAGGTATACNACCAGAATAGAAGGAGGTATCCGTTGCCAGCAAACAAGAAAATAAAGGAAAACGCAAAAGAGGAGAAGGACTTTGCCAATTTTTATCTTTTTTTTTTTTTTTTTTTTTTTTTTTTTTTATTTTTATTCTTTCTAACCACTTCCAATAATAGTAATATTAATAATAATAATAATAATAATAATAATAAACATTTTTTAACGGAGAGAAAAATCAATTAGATTTCTAAAAATAGATTAATTTAATTAACTTCATGTGGAATAGGTATACGATTCCTTTCGACTTTTATAATAGTAAATATTGTTGTAAATTAATGTAAAACGCCAATCAGTAAAGTGAATGCACTTGAACGATCACTGCGAAAGTATTACCCGACAAAACAAACGTATAAAACACACACACACATATCTATCTATCATATATAAATATAGATGACAATATATAAACATATATAAATATAGTATATATGCAATATATTATATAGACAATAGAAAATCAATGTAAATTATTATTCCGATATTTATAAATAACTATGTAAAATCGTTTATATTTTCAATGAATTGTTGTTATAATCAAATAAAGATCGCAGAGTATCGATTGACATTTAACCATAGCGGAGGATCGAACTGGAAGAGTCTAAATTCGGTGCGATCTCGCGATAAACGAATTTTCTCATTCCATCTCATAGGTCAAATACACAGATCTATTTTTTTTCCTTCTTCTTTTTGTCTACTATCCACCACCCCCCCCCTCCCCCACACCTCTAACTTTTTTATTACGAAATATGAAATGAAATTGAAATGAACAGAAAAACAAAAGATAATTTGAAATGATTATTTCTACATATTCCCCCATTGTATGCATTAACAATAAAATGACGTTTTAAGCGCGTTCTTTGAAAATACGCTTATTAGTAGTATCATCCTACTCACCCAGAGAGAAGACACCATGAAGTTGACCTCGAGCGCGGGTTGACTGACCCCCGTGCAACAACACTGCACTATTGATTGCGAGTCCACGTGGGTTCTATGCACATATTTAACGGTTAAACGAAATATGATAAAACACGTTTCAATAGATAATTTATTTCGGATTTCCTTTGTCTATTGTTATTATTCTTTTTCTTATTTTTATTCTTATTCTTATTCTTCTCCTTCTTCTCCTTCTTCTTCTTCTTCTTCTTCTTCTTCTTGTATTAGGTATTACTTATAATATAAGGTGTTTTTATCTCTGTCTTTATTCGTTCGCTTTTACAGTGATTTTCAGTGTCCTCGAACAAACGCGTATCTTGTATGACATGGCTCACGTGTGCCGCCAAACTCACCACCACCGCGAAAATTTCCCAAACCAAAGTCGATAAGTCATAGAACAAGCGTTACGTAGAAAAATTCACCCTTCTAACCAACCCTCGTAGATGGCATTATAATCGTATCCCTTTCCCTTTTCTCATTCTATCTCGTTGGCAAAACTATTTCCGCGAATTTTGAACGATCAATTATTATAAGTCAATTGAAATCTAATTGCGAGTTAAAGTCCATATTTTATTGGATATATTTTTCTTGTTTTTTCTTGTTAATTTTAATAATACAAATGTTATATTTTATTTTTAAGTTATTTCAGGATTTATTCGTTGATTCGTTTTTTTCTTTCTCTCTTTGTCTTTCTCAGCTGGCAAAAAATATGCGAGTCCTAAAGTATTTAAAATATTGTTATAATAAATATTAACGTTTTTATTCGCACATTCTGTTTATATAGTTTGTTTTGTTGCGGAACCTATTCTTTAAAAAAAGAAAAAAGACTATATATACTTTTCTAATCAAATTAAAGAAACTAATTTTTATTTTCTGTATCTAATTGCATTGGCTTTTGAGCTACTCGTATAAAATACTGTATTTAATTGAAATTAAATATTAAGCATATACTTTTTCTCGGTTTAAAGGACAATAATATCTACAGCTTTTAATTATGATTACGTATCCGTTAAAATATTGTTATAAAATCGAAATATATAAGAAATTAATGATATATTGAAATAATAATACTAAAAATGTATCAATGATTTACGTATAATATTAGTTTATACTTAAACCGATCAAATGACAAATGATCTTTAATATAAATTATATTTCATACGATTGAATAGAAATACATGATAATCAATTTTGTATTGGTTTAATTAATAAATAATAAATAAGATAATTTTTGGATAATAATAAATTTAATCGGTTGTAAAAAAAACAAAAGACAAGATCAATTTATTAATAATGTTTGATTTATAATACTACTACGTTCGATGATACTATATTATATTATGATACTATAAATCCCACGTAAATACTACTCTATCTTCTTCCTTATTTTTTTAAAAATTCGTTTTATTTAAAAAAAAAAAATACAAAGGGAAATAAATGAATTTAGAACAACGTATCGGATATACAAAAAGTCTTTTTTTTATATGTATATATTTCGTATTCAAAATATAATAAACATTACACATGATGCTAGTTCATTTACCATCGAATCGGCATTGTCTGACACTTTACAGAAATACTATATCGTTATTATCAGAATAAACTAGCACTCGGAAAAGGCAGATATGAGATCGAAAATATAAAAAGCTATTCGTTCAATTAGATTTTTTAACGCTTCATTAACGAGCGACGTATGTATGTACGTAAAGGCAGTGAGTTTTCTTTTTTTTTTTTTTTTTAAAAACTTGTCGATGTTCGCGGTTTTGACGATCGATAATATATATCGTTTTATTATTATTATTATTATTATTATTATTATTATTATTATTATTATCATCATCATCATTATTCATCCTTTTATATTCTTCTTATTATTTTTTCTTTTTCCTCGGTAAAATATTATTTTATGCGGTCGCGTTTAATAGCAAAAATTGTAAATATCTTTCTAATCGTCTCTTGTATTTTTTTTTTCATTTCCGCCGTTTTTGTTCTTACTTTTGCCCTTTCGTTAAATAATTTTTTTACTTTTTCTGTCTTTCTTCTTTTTGTTTTTTTTTCTTTATTTCTTTTTTTCGTTTTTTTTTTTTTTCATGGACGAACGCGTCGAGATAGTCTGTGTGTGTAATTATTGAAATGAACGTATAAAATGACATTAAAAATATTACGCAATAAACAAATTATCATATATATTCTTATATTCTTATTATGAAGGAATCATCTCGTGGTAATTTTTTTTTTTATCTTCTCTCTTTCTCTATAATAAATTTAATCTTATCAGAGTTATATACGAATTTTTTCTTCCCTCTTATTATTATTTTCTTTTTTTTTTTTTTTTCACCATTCAAGCACGTACAATATTTATAAGAACATGCCTCGATCGCAAAATTCATACGATTATTAGATCGAAAATAACGATTAGGTTCGTAAGCAGAGGCCAATATCGTTTGTTCTTCACAAATCTTCCTTCTTTTCCTCTTTTTTTTTCTTTTCTCATTCCCATAAATCCTTTATAATACATCGAAATAACGTTTTTATTTTTATTATTTTTTTTTTCCTTTCTAGACTAAAGTGGCAAGAAAAGCAACACTCAAACGGTCTTAAATACTAATATTTATAATTATATAATCATCACAGTGATAAACGAAAAAAATAT
>NW_014569620.1:231048-238969 GCF_001313835.1 Polistes canadensis
ATATTTATATATATATATATATATGTATATAAATAGACGATTATTTTCACGTTCAAAATTCGTAGGAAATGTGATGCAAATTAAACCGACAATAAAATGAAATACGTATTACATTTTAATATAGATATTGATGTATGAATAAATGAATGAATTATAATAATTGAGATAAGGCAAAATATGATTGGTATCTTTATTAATCGTCTTTTGGTCAAAAACTCGTTGGTTCTACGAAAATCATACTATTAAAGCGAAGCAACTGAAATTATAGAAAATACAAGAAAATAAATTGTTTGCTATTATTCACGTGAATATCTTTAATTAACATCTATAGCCACTAAGCAAAATAGGCAAGCTCTTGATAGTTCGACCTGTATGTATAAAAATAAAGATTTGTCTTGTTATACTCGATGCTCGATGATTGACAAACGGACACCACGTTCATTCGTTCACAAAATTTGTATCGTTTTATTTTATTTTATTTTATTTTTTATTTTATTTTATTTTTTTGTTTTTTTACTTTTTCTTGAATTCCGGAATACAGCACATTCATTTTAGAAAATATTTAATATATGTATATATATATGCCGGTAATTATAACAATGGTCTAAATAACAAAAATTATACGAATTTATTTTATGATTTATTTTATAATATAATTTTAATATCACAAATAAATCATAAAATTTATTTTTCCAATTTTTTTTTTGCTTAGTCCACTATCATAATTGCCGTCACAATTATACGGTATATAATATATACAGTAAAAAACGTTTCCTAGCTTTCGTCAGCGTCACTGCGTTTGGCTGTACGTTTAGATATAATAAATATTAACAATATGTGTTATATTTATATATATATTATTATATATATATTTATATTATTATTATATTATTACTATTATTTTATATATATATCTATATATATATATATAATAATATATATATATATAATAGATGTAGATTTTGTTTAATAATATTATTATATACGCAAATTCATTCTTATGCATTCACGCAAACGCACATTTCACAACGAATAAATACCTGTGTATTTACAGAAATTTAATCGAATATTTTATTTCTTATCTTTTTTTTTTTCTTTTTCTTTTTCTTTTATTGTTTCGTGAGGCAAAATATTCTTACATAGATAATATGTAATTTCAAAATTTATGACTGTATACCGAAAAAAAGTGACCAGTGTAAATTATAAATGAAGATGACTAAAAGAAAATTGACACCAGTTTAATAGTGCGATAGGAATAAAATATTAGATATAATATAAAGAATATCATATCGAACAGAATTAAATGAAACAGATATATAGTCGTTTAAAACGACCAAAGATTCGTTGTTAAAAGTGATTTATGTTCTAGGATTGTTTTCTCTATATCTCTCTACATCCACTAACCTTATGTAAAAGACAAAGCATTTTATTTCAAAAGTTAAGTATAAATCTTGTATTTATCTAGAGACCACTTTTCTTTTTGGTCATCGTTCATTCAATGCTATTTAATAGAAACTTATTAATTATTGAGAAAAGACAGATACTTTTAATTTCAAGAATATCTTAAATCAAAAATCGTTTTCAAAAGACGCGCCCGAAGCCACGTATAGCTGCTAGCTTCCTTCCTTTCTTTTCTTTTTTTTATTTCATTAGCTAGACGTAGTCGAGAGCTGTAAACTTTTTACTCTTTAAAAACAGTCTTTATACAATATTTAAATTATTATATACAGATGTACACACATATGTATGTATAACTAGCTAAAAGATAAAAACTGTTCATTCGCTATTACATTTAAATCAGCTTATCATGTTAATTAGTTATAATTTATAATTACATATTATTACTTCATTTCCATTTGAGTATAAAACAAATGAAGTTAGTGTTAGATTACTTATACCCTGGTTTTATTTACAATAGCTCGATTATTATTAATAATTTACATCAATTTTTAAACCCTACAACTCTAGAACTGATTTTATTCAAAGACTGTTGCTTATAATCTATAGCTGTTATAAGAAACTAGATATATTTTTTAACATTTTCTGTGTTAAAAGATATTTATATATATTTATTTAATTTGTGAAAATCTTCCCAACGATACAATGTTGGGGGATGTGGTGTGTAAAGATTGTTTATTAAAAAAGAAAAATATATACTGTAATTAACAACTTACGAGTCAACTTGAAATAAAACAAAAATTATTTAATCAATTAAATATAATAATGATTATAATAAATGCACCAGAATCTTATCTTCTCTATTTAAAATTTTTGTGCCTGAACTTTTTTTTCATCGATAAGATGAAATAATATTTGGAATGTTTTTATATAGAATCATTTTGTCGAAAAGATTTCGTTATTAACTTGTACTCTATTCCAGTATAAAAGAAGGATATTTTGTTTTATTTAATTTCGTTTCAAGAACTACTAGGAACGGGCAGTACGTGCCAATGTTATATTGTGTTAAAACAAAAATACTGCTACGATATATTATGCATATACATACGTAACAACAATTTATGCTAAACTAAGATCAACCTGTATCTGCTTTGATGCTGCAAATATTGAAATATTCGACATTTGTCATGTTGTAACCCTTAGAGTTATCGTTGCAGAGATACTAACAAATTATTGCGTACAAAATTGATATTAAACAGTATAAACGCGCGCGCGTTATAGGTATAGAAATATAAAATATATTTTTAAAACTTCAGAGCATCAATAGTTACGCGTACAGTTACATACTTTATCGGAAAAAGTGTGTAAGATAGAAAGAAAGAGAAAGAAAGAGAAAGAGAGAAAGAGAGACAGAGAGAGAGGCAGAGAGAGAGAGAAGAATAAGTACCAACTTCTATTTAAACCGTAAGCACAAATCTATGATGTTATTGAAAACTCACAAGCTATTTTGTCAGGATAAACATTCCCTAATATGTATATAAAAATAAAATACTTTAATAACAAGTATTTGAACAGTGAGAGAAATTAATTTGTTTTAATAAATAACCGTGCAACAGCCTTTGAACATATAAAAGAGTTTTATGACTGCTTTGCAGCTTCATAATTTACTTATAATCGTTCCTTAGTTGTATCTTGTTCATCCTGTACTATTAAAAACTAGCAATTTTTCAAAAGTTTAAAATATAACTTCTCAATTATCGATGTTTATCAATCCCTTTGTTGTTATAATAATATGATAATAATAAAATAATAATAATACTAATACTAATAATAATAATAATAATAATATTAGGTGTACAAATAAGTTCTCGGTTTAAGAATTAAAACGACTATATTAAATATTTGAACGAAAACATTTTCTCACTAATTGTAGGGCTATATAATATCAATCTATTAGACTATATTGCCGGATTAAAAGTATAACATAATCTTAAAATATTCATCGTTAGCACAGTAAACAAAATGAGTTACAATAAGGCGCATATTAGGCACTGTATGCTTTTCGCGTTCGGGTTGAAAAAAAATATTTCCAAGGCTAAAGATATGATATGTGAAGCATCGAGAAAAGATGTATCCATCAGGATTGTCAAGAATTATTTCTAAAAATTCCAAAGTAGAAAAATTTCGACCACGAGTATGACGAGAAAGTAAGACCATTTAAAAAATTGGCAAATAAGAATTTGGAATAGTTGTTGGACAAAAATTCTTGTCAAACTCAAGAAGAGTTTTCTACTGCATTAGGAATTACCCAACAACATATTTCCATTCTGCTAAAAAAGCGATAGCCATTTTAAAACTTTCGAAGAAATAAGAAAAATGCATTACCGATTTTATCAACTAAAAATCGCCATTTGCCCGAGAGGTATATAAAAGTAAAATGAGATTATTTTCACGATTAACATCTATCTATCTTCATATATTTTAAATAAATAAATAATTATTTTCATTTAAGAAGACCGATAACTTTTTTTTTATTTGTACACCTTGTAGTAATAATATTATATCGACTGATCGGTTTGTTAGTACCTGATGTTGCTGCTACTGCTGCTGCTAAATGCAGTTTATAATTTGAGTACCAATCAATATCTACAGGCCTTTCATGTCGAATCATCTAAACAATATCGTATATGTCGTAATGAATATTGTAACGATAATCGTACTACTACTTAACGAGAAAGTAGGTGGTGCTATACTCGAAGCTGCTTTCATTAAATCTTCGCAGACACCTGCAATAAGAAATTAAATGTCACACATATACATAATATATGTCTAATATATTAAAAAATATAGAATACGTCGTTTCAATAATGACCTTGACTTGAGAGTCTGTACGTCCATTCATTAGTTTCATTTCTCTGACAAAAGCGTGTTGGCTTTGAAAGCCACGTCTCTTGTTCTTGCTGTAACGATCTACTCCTATCTTGAATTTTTTCTGTATTTATTCCAGGCCGCATTGAGAAACAATACGTTTGTTGTTCTTGGTCGGTCATGAGTTCATTACTTTTTTTTGATACTATAGTATACCAGATTCCTTTTTCTTCCCAACTACCGTGACACAAATATGCTAAAAAATAAAATATACATACATATTTATATTTCCACACAAATTTTAAGATAAAACATAATTTTTTGTTTGTTTGTTTGTTATTAAACTCACCTATTTCTTCATGTTCACAAGTATTTGCAATTACCATTTCATTTTGATCGGAAGAACTACATCCTATTTGAATATCAGTACTTCTACACTCTTCATCTTCAATGTCGTCCTGCCACGTCCTTCTTTTTGCCGTTTTCGAAGATTTCTCACTACGACGCTGTCGTCTGGGAGTAGTCGAGAATACATTTGAAGGGGCAAAATCCATGATAGAGTACCGACCGGGGTGTGAACACTTTCTTTGATGTAGAAAAGAAGCTAAGGAAGACCAGACAGGATATGTATTTTAAATCAAGATTATTTTTAAACCTTCTTTTTTTCTTTCATATATATATATATACTTACTTATTAGAGTCGTATAAGGCATATTTGAGGGATCCCACAGGGAGCAAACTTCATCCGGCATAATTGCTTTTTGAGCTAAAATCAAATTAAACAATCAGATATTATAGGAAAAAAAATGACGTAATAATTACATAGAGGTTTAAAAGATACTAACCGGATTGTTGTATTTCAATAATATGTCCATCCCTTTTATGGAATATCATGCACACATAACCGATGTCACTAAAAATCAATAACGTTACACGTCAAATTTTATGAGCGTCAAGATTATAGAGAAGAAATCTTTACTATCTACTTACCATCCGCTGGTCACATGAGCGATCACCTTAACTTTGTGACCCTGCATGTTATCGTTTGGATGCATCTTTTCTAAATTATGACAGACAATTTTTTCCTCGTGGTATGCTTCCCGATCGGTTTCTTGGGCTTTTACTTTGAGCGTTGCATTCTTGTTTGTAAAATGATAACTTTTGGTGCCATCCAACGAATACCAATCGTGATGTTGCGTGACCCACGATGGATATTTGCACCTGCTGTGTTCTCTGTCCACTGTTGGACAAATTGTGAATATTTATGTTAAATATTTGTTAATAATTAGAAAGTATCTTTTTTTTTTTTTTTATCTGTTATATGTGTTAAATACCTTTTGTAAGTTTTATAGTGAGCGAAGCTTCGGATACAGTTGTCAAACCATTGCAAGTAGGTTCTCCGGAATGAGCAAGCATGTACATCACTTTTCCCTGATGATGTTTCTCTTCGTACAAAAAGCACCTATGAAGTGGATGGGGGGGGAAGAAGAAAAAATATATTATTAATTATACAGATTTGTACAATATAATCGGATTAGCCAATAATTCCATACGATTTTTCCCATTCATTTATTTATTTTTAAAATCGCATTGACTTTATTTATTCGCCAATCTAATAGATTAATTCGCGAAATGACTGTTTTTTTTTTAATTAATAAGAGAAAATAATTCTGACCGTTAAAATAACGAGATTATACCTAAATATTACTTCAGTAGCAACGGCATTTCTTCCCTTTAGCGTACCCACTAAATATTTATTCCGTCCACCGTCGTTCCACACGGCTAAGCACTGCAACTCCTCCGCTGTAAATTATTATAAATTATCGTATAATTCAAAGGTAAAAGGTAAAAAGAAAAAAAAAAAAGAAAGTATCCCCATTATTAATCATACAATATTTTTATGAAAAATATAACGAATAATGAATAAAAAAATATTTAAGCGATTAATCGTATTACCGGTTCAAACGAGTTAATTATTATTGTCATCATTTATACTATACAAAAAAATGTGTGTTCTAATTTTATTTGAAAATCAATTAAATAGAAACGGGCGAAAGGGAAATAGACACATTTTCAAATGAAATTAATTTGAACAATTTGAAATGACATATACAAGGAATATTAAGAAGATGTATCGGAAGAAGGGAGAGGGGGTTAAGAATATAAAAACTTACTGTTACTTTCGGTTCCATCGATGTCGGGACAGGCCTGATATTTAAGAAGAAGTTTACTCTCGTCCGTGCATCTTTCGGCCAAACTTATAGGTAAAACGCATTCACCGTGTCCTCGGTTATACGAAAACATGAATGGAGGGCCGTTGAATGGGCAGGGTATGGGTTTAGAGTTTATCCGAAACATAGAGTATAAAATATCGTCCGAGGTTATCATCGAGCACATTGCTTCCAGTTCCATTATATCCGAATTGCAAAATCCTAAAAAATGATGAATGAAAAATATTCCTTTTATATCTTTTTATATTATTTTCAATTTTTAATAATTTAAAAAAGAAAAGAAAAAAGGGGGGAAAAGAAGGAAAGAGACGTAGGTAAAAATATCTACGAACAATAAATATGTGTACAATAATAGACATATTTGAGTTGAGTGTGTTCGATGAAGCAGAGTCGGGCGCAAAAGGAAAGTAAAATAAAAAAAAAAAAAAGAAAAAGAAGAAAATATTCAATAACACTCCCCAAATCTTGATATACAAGCCGTACGATGAATAGCAAATCATTTAATACACCACGCTCACAGTGAATTAAACTTTAGCGTAATTCACCATACGGCATCAGACCTTTCATCTACTATTGGCAACGGCAAATGCCAAGGATGTGGTCCAACACAATGGACGTCAGGTTTAGTTACGCCATGCTCATCAACCTCGGAATTGTGGAGTATACACGCGTATGCGTATAAGTATGTTTGCGTGCGCACGTGCATTTGTATGTGTGTGTGTGTGTGGTAGAGCGAATATAACGTATATACATGTGTGTTTTTGAGAATGTCTGTCGGAAAAAAAGGGGAAGAAGAAAAGAGAAGGAGAGATTTTATGTGCGCATGTGTAGAATAAAAAGAGAGAGAGAGAGAGAGAGTTATAGGGAAAAGAAAGACAAACTACTGTGCACTGTTTCGCTTCCCCGTGAGCTCGCAGTTCTCTCGTTTATGGTTGTTGCTTCCAAAAAACTATTGTCCTAATGCAGAAACCAACTCGTGGGAAAAATGTTGATCTTTGCATGAGGTGAATAATAGTTACCAATTTGTAAAAAAAAAACACTTTGTGAAAAATAAAGGATGAGAATTGGCAAGATAATGATTGATAAATAATTACGTTAAAAAAATTTGATTAAAAAGAAAAAATATATATGTAAGATAAATAATATAATCGATACTCTTAAATAATTTATGTTCTAAATAATTAATTAAATACCAGCACATATTTTTTATGCATGATATAATATAGTTTATCGTTTCAAGATTTCTGAGTATACTTTAAATTAAGGTTAATAGGTGGTATACTGTACACATATGGTAAATTAAATACATTTTTTTTCTGTTAAAGAGCATTACACACAAGCTTTGATAATTTTTAAATATTTTTTTTTTAACAAATAATTTTTAATTATTAAATATTACTATACTATAATAATTAGAAGATAAT
>NW_014569620.1:239073-419143 GCF_001313835.1 Polistes canadensis
AAAAAAAAAAAAAAAAAAAAAAAAAAAAAAAAAAAAAAAAACTAAACACAAGAATATTATACATACTGCTTCGTATATTATATTATTTTATACGAATGCCGTTACATTATTACAGAAACAATCTTGTTTTACATAAATCGATAAAAAAAAACTTTGACCAGGGGAAGAAAAAATATATTATCGACTTACCTTCGCGAAATTGAATGACGTTTTCGTGCCTGGCAGTAATGATCATACAATGGTAACATTTTTCACCGCTGAAACGGAAGCTAGTTAATATAAATAATTAAATTAGCTGTCGTGTTAACATTTTCGCGACCAACCGTTCTTAGACGCCATTTTTTTTTGAGCACCGCGTATAATTTTGAGATCTATCTAATTAATTATGAATATTGCAAATTTCTACTATATAAATGTACGTAAAGAAAATGTGATAATATTTAAAATATTTCTTTATCATATTATGCTTATAATCAATAAGTTTAATTAATAAGTATCAAATGGTCAACACAAAATTTTAACACTAAACACTATTATACATTTAATAACATAAGATTCAAAATCTGTGTTTGTAATTTTGCTATATATCAATAATAAAAGAAAAAAGATCTAATTATTTTCAAAGTAAAATGCATTAAAAAAGAAAAAGAAAGAAAAAGAAAAAAAATGACACTGAATTTACTATTTTAATCCAAAATAACAAAATAAAACACACATATAATTTGATCAATCATAGTAAAAATTTAGTGTTGACATTATTAATTACAATCGCGAAAGTGTTCATTTTATCAATCGAATTCGAGTTATCGTTAAATAATAACGATAAATTGAATTTATATCGATAAATATACTCCCCATCCTCCTCAAAAAAAAAAAACAAAAAATGAAAAGATATTATTCCGTACTCACAACGTGATAAATTTGTCTTTTCTTCTTTCCACACATTTTCTTTCGCCTAACATCGTTGTATTTATGATAATGGGTACCGGTATTCCGTATTGATACCATTCTCCTGCCCAACTTGCTGGAAACTCACAAGAACCTGAAAAAGAGAGAATGGTAAAGATATATACATATATAAAGAGAGAAAATTAAACGCACATCCATTAAAATCGATTGATCATGATGATTACATTATGCATCCGTTAAAATCGATTGATCATGACGATTACTTTTCGTTAACAACCATCCCAAATATACCCCCATACACGTACATACATCGCCATATATACATATGAGTCGTTCAAAAGCCACTGCGATTAAATCCATGTTATAATATTTTCTGATTTTTGTGTAAATATTTTAATAAAAATAAATAATATTCTTTTTAATTTATTTGTAAGGATTTAACTCGTTGTTTCACTTTTTTCTGTTCTTCTTTTCTTTTTTTGTTCAGCTATTAAAAGGCAAAAGTTTTATCATATTTAAAAACAATTATATTTAGTCCCGATACATTTTTTTTTCAACGTTCTCATATGCACATTTTGTACGTATCTTGATTTGTTGCAGAACAAATCAATGTATCCAACTGATTATGAATATTGCAAATTTCTACTATAAAAATGTACGTAAAGAATGTGTTAATATTTAAAATATTTTATTTTATTAATATATTTTATATTTGAAATTTCCTTTGAAAATAGAAAAAAAAAAGACATTGTATACTTTTTCTGACCAAATTGAAGAGACCACAAATTTAGCAAAACAATTTATTCAAAAGCATGGATATTCTTAATGTTTGTTTTTAGATTTAACCAACATTGGTTATTGAACGATTCATATATACCTACCCTATTTAAGGTTTTAATGTATTATTATTGAATCGCTTTAGGAGCGCGTTTATAGTCGTTGGTATAAGAAGAGAATTGCGATAAATGAGAAGATCGATCGATATTTCATTAATCCCCCTATGGTTAATACGTCGAGCAGAAATTATTGCACGATCATTAAGTTTTCAAAAGAAGAGAAAGAGAGAAAGAGTGGGAACGCATGCGCGTAGTATTAACTGTTACTACATTCATAATTCTCCTAGTATCTACGTCGACGCGTATTACATTTAATTGCTCGAACAATCCTATGATTTAACTCTACCAGGAACAGCCAATTAACATCTCTCGGTGATGGTCCAGTAAGATAAAAGCCAGCGTGTTAGTCAAAAGGTGAAATACGCGTGTCGCTTCATTTTCACTTGTAATCATTAATTATCGATACTTAAATAAAAAAAAAAAAAAAAAAAAAAAAAAAAAGTCATTATATATATATATATAATTTACTCGACGAAGAATATTTTTCTTTTTTCTATTTTTCCTTTTTTTTTCTTTTTTTTTTTTTTTACTCCAATATTATCGGCAAACATTCTCCTCGTTTTATTTGGGTAATAATTCGTAGACATTTCTTCATTTTAATTTTTAACATTTATTTAAACAAAATCAATATAATCAAATGAATCATCATGATATTTGTTTTGGATTGTTTGAATTATCAAGAATATTTATCGAGAAGGATTACGTTAGTGTTTAATTTTCTAACATTTCTTTTATATAACACGTTAATTTGATTAACATTCAATGGAATTTATTTGAATTGGAAATAAAATTATTGGAGTATAAATAATATATAGCTATAAATAATTTATTGAATAATTAATAACAATAATCGAAGGACGTAATTGTATATTTCACATATCAGTAAAAAATTAATTATTTATTTCACTAATTGAAAAACAAAAAAAATGTTCAATCATTTCATACTTTTATACACTTTTACATCGCAATTACATTTTCCATGCGTTTCTATTTTTGTATATATAAAAAAAAAAAAAACCCACGAATAATTACTACCAGCTTGATTTAAACAAAAATTCAACTTCAAGCATAAATTAAAAGAAATACACGACACACGCATTAACGTATAATCTATTGTAAAAAAAATACAGTATAGTATTCGTCTAGAAAAAAAAAAAAAAAGGGAAGATTCCTATTGGATAATAAGTTGAGAAGTGAAGGGTAGGAACAATTGTAATGCATGTAAGATAAGTACCCTCCCTTGATATTCTCGTATGTTACACGCGATAGACAAAGAAAACTAACAATAACCGAAGGATGAGTAGTAGGAGGAGGAGGAGGAAGAAAAAGAGGAAAATACGCCATGTGGGTACCTACTTGCAAGTTGCGTTATAAAAGAAAAGGGAAAAAAAAAAAAAAAGACTGGGAAAAGAGTCGAAGAAAAAAAAAAAAAAAAAAAAAGGAACAAAAGGAAGTAGTAAAGGCGTCGTCGTAGCAATGACAGAAACTGTAAGAGAGAAAGAGAAAGAGAGATAGAAAATTTCGAGAGAAAAATCCGTAGGTAAACCGGAATACTCGACGGGGCACGAACGAGTACAATGTCCATGAAAGTATACACCACTACTGAGGAAGAAGTAATAGGAAGAAGAGGAACAAAAAAAAAGGAAGGAAGGAAGGAAAGAAAGAAAGAAAGAAARAAARAAAAAAAAAAAGAAAAAGGACACGAGAATAATGGAAGAAAAGGAAAAGGAATGGTATGAAACAAAATGGTCTGCCCGTTTTTCTCTGTTGCAAACGCCATGCAATCGGAAGTAAATATTAAAAAAGGGATGCTAAATTCTTAGATTAGTTATACTACTTTTGATTTTAACAATTGACCAAAGTATTATTCCCTTTGACGTTTCCGATCACCTGCTGATCATTGATATGACATGGGTGACCACAATTTATGAACTTTCTTTTTCCTTTTTCTTGGAATTAACTGAAGAATTATTATTTGACTATCTGTCATGTAATGTGGGTTTCAATGTGATCATTTGAAAAATTAATGATCGGTTTCTTTATTGCTTTTCTTCTTTCTAAAAACATTCCATTAAGGATACCTATTCAAAAAATTTACCGTAATATACGTGGGTTTCGGTTATTGGAAATTGATTTGTTGTTTCGTTTAAGAATTCGTCGATAAAATTTCTTCAAAAATCCTTGACACACAAAAGCGTGATCATTTTCTTTGGAATTGTAAAAGAAAACATTTTATAATTCTATAGGCAATCTAAAACGAAAAATTTATTGAGATATTGTTGATCTTTGGATGGAAGAAGGTTTTGTTATTAAATTACTATACTGTATAATATATCATATCTATAACTTTTTCTTTTTTTAAATAATCGTCCAAATGAATAATAATTAACACTAAGATCATACAAGACATTTTTTTTTTGTATATGTAACTATTTAAAAGATATAGAAAATAACAATAAATACAATGATTGTATTAAAATACAAATGTTTTCCCATTTGTAATCATAATCAACTGTTATAAATCCGAGATATCTAACATTGAATCAACGAATTCTAAATTTAAAACCCATTCATTTGATCGCGCAAAAGCATTTAACGTTAAATCGAGGAAACGAAAAATCAATCAACGTTTATCATAATTAATCAGGACGAAAATATTACGTTAATCGAGATATAGTTTATCGAATTAAAGAAGATTATTTGATTTTCAAATAAAAAAGAGATCGTTCAACGGTTATTACCTCCACCCCTTAGATTTTTTTGGCCGACTATGCGAGAACTCAGTTATTCACTCAGTCAAAAGTCTTCGGTACAGACGAAATGGGGTTAGGAGGGGGTTAGGAAGAAGGGGGTCGAGGAAAAGCGAACTAGACAGAAAGAAAGAGAAGAAGATAAAAAAAAAAAGAAAAAGAGTAAGAGTAAGAGAAAGAGACAGAGACAGAGACAGAAAATGAGAATGAGAATAGTGTGGTGCTTGCTTGCTAGTTTTCACGTAGCTTCGTCTCATCCGCGCACACGGGGTGCACTATTTTTAGCCGTGCCCGTAATTAATGCCCCGGTGTGGCACTGGCTTATTTCCTCGCTGTCATCTAATATTTTCAGAGATTAACTCTGTTTGCCGGTGCGCCGCTCGTTGGCTGAATTAACCGGCTGATTTATTTGTTTTTCATCTTGCGCTAGACTCTCCTACTCTCCTACTCTCCTATTCTCCTCCCCCCTTCTTGAATTCACCCTTCGATCCCTCCCCCAACACTCCCTCTAGTACCACTCACTCTTTCTCCCTTAGCCAATCGAACGCAAATCACGAGGATAGTTATTTTTTTCATTTTATTTTTTCATAAACGTCCAACAACGACGATCGGTTTAATCTTAATTTTGTGTTTCCTTTTTTTCCTTGTTTTTTTTTGTTAACTCGTTATCACTCGAAGCCGGCAGTAAAATCGCTAATATTAAACCGGAATAATTTATTATTGTTATTCGGTTTCAGTTCGTTCTGAAAATATAATATTTCTATTTTATTTTATATTTTATTTGATTTTTCTAACAATTTTTAGCGAAGTATAATGTTTGAATAATGAATGTAATGTTAAATAAATTGTTATGTGATTTTTTGGGACAGATCTACGAAACGTGAAAAATGTTTGATTGGTAATAAGGAAGAAAGATTAACAAATGGAAAACTTGGAGTTGTACTTCGAGTTGTTCTTGATACAAAAAAAAAAGAAAAATCAAAGATTATCTTGTTTGTTCCAATTACAGTAAAAAGCTTAGAACATATCATTGTGACACTTGCGACAGTAAACCATGGCTATATATTAACGATTGTTTCCTTTATTATCACAGCAAAAAGGTATATATATAAATAATGAATTATATTTTGTAGAAATGAAAAATGATTACACAAATGGTTTTGTATTTTAAGAAAATCGCAGCGAAAAATTATTTTCAAACTAACATCTGTATGTGTGTGTGTGGAATGAATTACATGTATAAAAAATAACAATAAAACATAAATGAATTTCTTTTTTGTACTCCTATTTTGTGTAAAAAAAACTATCTCATACAATGTATAGTATACAGCAGCATCTTTTTTTATCGCTTCGAAATTTAAGAAAGTTTGTGTTTGAAGTTGGTTAAATGTTACTCTGTAATATTTTTGAAGTGATAAGGGTTAATTTAATCGAAAGGATACACTCTTTTTTTTCTTTTCTAAGAAAAAGCAAAGCCTTGGATTTTCGTTAAATAAATAAATATTAATATAAATAATTAAACGATTGATAATAATCATCGTGTCTCGTGAATAGGATAACAAATGAAATTGTGATTTTTCATCGAATAATCGAATGATCATCACGATTACAGTTTTCTTTTTTGAAAAACGAACATAACAAATTCAACAACTATCGCAAAAATTGAAAACTAGAATGACAGAAGGATACGTCAAAGTATTTCTCCTGCTTTTCGTCTTTGCCGTTATCGTCGTGTTTCTTTTTTTATTTTCAATTTTAAAAAATCGAGTTTTTGGATAGAAATCAAGGGTATTTCACGCTTGTTTTAATATTTAGGAAGCTTTTAATCGTACTTAAACGTCAACCAAGCGTATAGGTACTTTTCTGACTCTATTCTAAATATAATATGGACGTTTCGAGTGACGTCGCGTTTAACGAAACACACCCTCCAAAATAAGCGACTAAATAATGGAACAACGTGATTGACTTCTACGCTGAAAAAGGAATTTATTTTTTAGCCATACGGAAAAATATCAAAATACAGACGACGCATTAATGCACATAGAATACATATATACGCGATCGTGCGCATTTAAGAAATTTATTCTGATTAAAAATCAAATGTTTCGAATGAAGACAAGTAACTTGAGATTCATTAAAAAATCATCGTAATTCAAAAAGTTCAATAGTTTATTTTTAAGAATAAAAGAGAAATGATTTTTATATTGGTTTCTTATTTCATAATATACAAATGTATAGATATATTTAATATTTACCTATTTGTAAACGAATTTTCCAGACAACTGGATGCATTGATCATAAAACAAATATCAAATAATAATAATAATAATAATGTATTAACGATGCAATGATATATTATTATAATGACTTTATTTAATAATTTGAAATATTAACTTTCTATTTATATTTCAAATTATTATATTATACATATCTAAATAATGTATATTCATGTTGTTAAGATTTGTGATACAATCAGATGATATTCGAATATTATAAAATACGAATGTTACCATTCATTTCTATAATAAAGGATTGTTTGATGATAAAAAAGAAACAAAAAAAAAAAAAAAAAGAAATACGACAGATCCTTTTTATCTTAAAAAGGCCGTGCACGTTCGAGATTTGTTCGCTGACAGACCCCGTACGTCGTCGTCCTATCGCGACGAAGATGAAGAGCATACACGAATAAATTCGTCGTATCTATAGTCTTACGATGAATATAAATCTCGAAGGAGGAGGAGGAGGAACCCTCCAAATACTTTTCTCTATTTCAAAGGTGACATCCAAGTACCGGTCGATTTTATGTACTGTCATTGAACGTTTTATTGCATTCACAAATATTTGATTAACAAAATTTAACGTTGTTTTCGAGTTTAATCAATAGTACAAAGTAAAACAGCCAATTTTAGTTTGCAAAAGCCAATAATTAAGAATGAATTTCTAACAATATTTAACATGAAATTAACTTAATTTGAAACAATTTAACATGAAATTAATATTCGTAAAACACGATGTTGAATTTATAGTTTACTCGATAGTAAAATTAAACATCATATTTAATCAGTAATTAAGATAGAACTTTAAACATTATTAAATGTTTAATCAGATACAAGAGAAGAATTGATACGCACATAAATCCACTAGCCAACGATAATTACAACCGATATATCCCTAGAAGGCTCAAAAGAATCCACCCACAGGAGACCTAGTAAAAAATTAAACCTAACCGAAATAAATGACAATAGCGACGCTATCTCATTGGATAAACCGTCCACGTGCTATCTTTTTTCACTTATATAACAATTTACCAAATGTCTATGGACAAATTGTAAAGATGTATGGAGTTAATAAAAAAAAAATGTTTAATAATATCAAATTAAAAATGATAACGTAATAATCGAATGAAGTATATTTGTCTGTAAATTATGCGATCCAAATATTTATGAAATTAAACGAATCATTTTGATTGTATATTAATTAGAATATACAATAACTCTTTAATATAAAATTTGGTTAATATTGATTAATAGAAAATAACAGTTGAAAATATATTTGTCAAACTTCTTATATTGATTTCTTATTGTTAGTATAATCGATATGTGATGGTATCCCAAGTTTCTTTATATTTACATAAAATCCAATCTCTCCACAAACATTGAACCATACCTAATTCAAGGGGATGTTTCTTTGGAATACCGGAAACGCGTCATCGGTATTCACAATCGGAATACCGAAGGGCACTTTCTAAAACTTTCTAAAACCATAAAAGAACGTGCTAAACCCTAAGTTTATACCTAAGGACCACACATCCTAAAATAGAACCCCAAAAAGCACCACCACTTGTATTACGAATTCCAAAATTCTTCTCATCCTTTTCACCTTTTTGTAATATTATATAATATAAGAAAACTATTACTCTTTTACACAATCGAAATAATTCTTGTATTTCTCGACTTCCTACTGCGTGTAATTCTTTAACAAAACTGAAAATTTCTTAGAAATATCCTTTTTATTATTCCGAATACTTCTAATGTTAATTTCAAACACATTCGAATTAATAATTAAACGAAAAGTATAATCTTTTGATGAATAATTTCAAATAAATAAATTGTGAATATCTCTTTGATAAATTTAACGATACAATAATATTCATGAAAATGATTATTTTCGTTTAATCAAAAATAAATGATCAATTCTCGTTCAAACATTTCTTCGACGAATATATATATTACTTTAAGTAAAAGAGAATTTCTAATGTGTTTGTACGAAAGGACGAACGTATTTAAATAAATGATATTTATTAAAGAGAAAACGAAATGAGGAAATGTAAATTGATGGTTCTCGTCCACGCGTTGTTTATTAAAACTACAACTTGATTCGGCAGGAAAGTGGTCTTCGTTGAACAACAACGAGTCGCCATTTTCAAAACTTTCGTTCGTGACGTCAACGTCGTCCTCGTCCTCGTCCTCGTCGTTTCGAGCAAATCGTTCTTTAATTATGCTAGACTTGATTTATCGAAAGCACTTTAAATTAATTTCGATACTCCTTCCTTCCTTCCTTCCTTCATACTATCCTATAGTTGGATGGGAAATTAATTTTTCTTCTTCGAAAGAAAACTCGAGGTTGTCGTAGCAGTAATTCCGACAGCATGGCGACGACTAACGTGTCGTGTCGTCTTTTAAACGTCCATGAGAAATGTAGAAAAGTTAGAACTTTCACAGACGATTGAAAAACGTTACTTTAAACGAAGAACAACGATGGTATTTCACTTTCTTCATCATCACCACCCACCCCACCCCCACTCTCGTTACGAGCAACGAGAAAGAAGAAAACAATTGTTTACTTTCAAACATTAATCTATATATATCTATAAAAACTAATTACCAACCCTGCGATCCATTTGTTATCCCTATCCCGTAATTTTCCATAAAAAGAAAAGAAAAGAAAAGAAAAGAAATGTAAAAAGAAATGTAAAAAGAACAACAAATGTTCATCCTCCGGGTCAGCTTATTTTTCTCAACGAGACTTCCTCCTCCTATTCCTTAAAACTCCTATACGAAGAAAAAGAGAAAAAGTAAAGAATAAGGGAAAAATTTCGGTTTGCCAATTGTGCCAATAAAAAAGAATTATTTTCCCCTTCTTGTGAGGGAAAGAAAACGACAGAGGTAATGGCGTAATTTAAGGCGGTGTTTGACTAAACTTCGTCCTAAAATATTCACGAGAGGATCCCGCACTTGGTGCTAAGAAAAAAAAAAAAAAAAAAGAGAGAGACGGAGACAGAGAAGGAAATCAACCGAAAGCAAAAAAAAGAAAGGAAGAAAGATATAGAGACACATATACAAAGAGAGAAAGAGAGAAAGAAGGGAAGAGAACATCGATGCGTTTACACTTCCTTCGAGTTCTTTCTATTAGGGAAACTCCCCCTAATGAAAGTGCTTCGTGCGAAGCTACGTAGAAAGAAAGAAAGAGAGAGAGACACCGGTTCAACTTATACCGAAGCTAAGGGATTTTCATTGCTAGAAAAAAAAGAAAAGAAAAGAAAAGAAAGAAAGAAGAAGAAGGTTATTTTTGCTTTAACATTGCGAAGTAAGTACACATATACAACTTGCACCTTTTTCCGCATGCGGTAGACATCGTATTGCAGAAGAAAAAAAAAACAAAAAAGAAAAAGAATGAAGGAAAGAGAAAGAGATAGGGGTAAAGGATAGGACGATGGGTATGAGTAGGGTGTATAAAGGGGTGGTATGGGGGATAGCCGATCGCTTCAGCTTGGCCGCAGGTGCCGCACGACTTTCATGCTGACAATAATGGAACGAGCGTACCCACGCAGCCGGGAACGAGCGTTTTATTGGGAGAATTAAGAGCCTTATCGTGGCTTACACTTTAATTAAGAGGCCCGGGTGATTACAAAATTGTTATTGGCGGTCGTCCTAGAATGTGTACCGCACGGTTATCAACGTGGGAGTAGAATTAAGAAGGAGGACGAATACGACGAGACAAGTAACACGTCCCTCTGAGATTTCTTCTTCTTCTTCTTGCTTTTATTATTTTTTTCTTCTTCTTCTTCTTTTACCTATTTTCCTCTCTCTCTCTTTGTGAGTAGTAGTTTTGGGTTGCGCGGCATGCGATCAATTTGTCATGGATTATCGTTCGTGGATTAGCTAAGCTCAGAATACTGCAGAGAAACGAACAAAACAGGGAGTTTTCGGAAAAACTCCCTGCCAGAAGTGTCCCTCCACTCTTCTTCCTTTTTAGATTTTAAAATAAAAGAAAAAAAATGTTTTACTTTTTCTTTCTTTTTCTTTTTCCTTTTCTAACGAGTTTCGTTTGAGTGGTAATAAGTAAATAATAAGTATGAAAACAAAAAAAAAATATTTTGTGTGCGAGAGAAGGGAATTAATTTGGAAATAATTATATATTTAAATCAATGATAAACAATTCTATTCGTTAATAGTATGAATGATATTAAAAATTTTGGATTAAACATAAAATTTGTAAAATGATTTTTCAATTAAATAAATATATAAACCTGTCCCTTCCATTTACGCGACATGGTAAAAAACAACACGTATGAGTTATAAAAATATTGAAATTAGGTTAATCAAAAAAAAAAAAAAAGAAGAAGAATAATAATAATTTCAGAAGACCAAAATAAATAATATTCTGTGTCGCGCGGAATCTGGTATAATAAATTAAATTATATTTTCTAAAAAGAGAAAAAAAAAAAATTAGATTTATCTGACCGCGTATAAAAAAGTGTATCGCGTAAATGGTGGTATGATTTACAGCGTCAAAAATGGAAAATAAATAAAACTCGCCTCTAAAAAGTATCGCATAAATGGAGTTGACGTGTGTTTACATAACGAAAATGAATATTATTTGAAATATCAATCGTGCACGCGGAAAACTTTAATCTGTGATTAAGATGAAATCTGAAAAATACCATCTGAATCTAATAGATGAAAACTAAATAATACCAATCCATATATTCATATATACGTAGTATATTTTTTTTTTGTTTTTATGGGCTTATTATTTGACAATGAATTTTTTTTCCCCCAGACATGTTACGTAACAGTTTACGTGATTAAAGTTTCATTCAATGGAATTGAATTCACGAACGAAGTATAATATAATAAAAATGTGTCATCGAGATACAAAGATTCCTTTATTTCTTCCCTGAAGCAATATCATCGTTATTATGAATCATGTCAACGAAAACCGATACACTATTCTTTGTCATTATACCGTTATCGTAAAGCAAATAGGTACTTCGATAACGGTGCGAGTCTATCGATAGAAGAAAAACTAACTTTCGTCGTCGTCGTTGTCGTCGTCGTCTCGAGTTCGCGCATTTCAACTCGACGCGTTTATTTTACACAGAGATAAAATTTACGATGGCACTATGGGGGCGTCAGCAGCAACTCTATCTTTCTCTCCTATATATATTCATTTCTTTTAGTAATAATTAATAATAATAATTAAATAATTATATATAATAAATATATAAATAATATATCAATTTTTTGGTGTTTAATACATTATTATTATATTTAATAATATATATAATATTTCTGACATACACCAAGTGGATTATATGAATTTTAGCATTCTTCATTCTATGGTCTTTCACGACAATATATATATAAATTTTCAAACATTAATACAAAACACAATTCCCTACTTCTTTTAGGACAATATCCAATTTAATGAACCATTTATCTAATTCATTTATCGAATACATAACAATATATTAAAATGTTTAAATATTATAAATATACAATACCCGCATACATATTATATTGAAATATTAATAATTATTATTATTATTGCAAAAAATCTTGTTTATCGAACAAAATACCATCGTGGTGAAATAAAACGACAGACAGAGAGAGAGAAATAAAAATAAAAAAAAGAAAAAAAAACAAAATATATAAAGTATGAACCAACGGTGAGAATTGTCGAGACGATCCTTCGAATCATGATAATGATGATTATGATGATGATCGCGAATGGTGGACCGCAAACGTCGGATAAGATAACAGAGAATCGTGAAGAGGAGAAGAGGAAGATGACGTTTGGAAATGCGATCGAGACTGCCGTGTTATGCGATTCCACGATCCGTGAACACGACAATTCATCCCTCTTTCCTTTTTATCTTTATCTTTCTCTTTCTTGCATATAGTGAGATGCCTTCTTTCTCTATTTATTTTCTTCTCTTTCTCACTTATGCAACCGATCGCGAGACTACACGACGACGACAACGACCTATCGTTTTTGGTTCTTACTCTCCCTACCCCCCACCCTACTGTACCCTACCCTACCCCATCCCTCTTTTACTCCCTGTCTCACTCCTCTCCTTGCTCTCTCTTTCTTTCTCTTTCCATTCGTGTCAGCACCTAGATGTAAATCGAACCCTCGTATATCAGATGCGAAATGCTGACACCGCTCGTGTGCTACCAAAGAAGAGGGGAAAAGAGTAAGGGCGAGAGAAAGACCGGATAAGAACCGTTCGAGTGTGTTGACCTATGGGAGCCGACAATTTTTTCGTCGTCGACATGATCCTTGAATCTCTCTCTTTCTTTCTTTCTTTCTTTTTTTTCTTTCTACCCTACCCCTTTTATTGTAATCTTTTTCTTTTTTTGGCTTTTTTTTTTTTTCTTAAATCGTATACACCATACTTTTATCGTTTTCTTTGATAAAAGCTATACTCTCTGTCTTTCTTTCTTGTACCAAAGATTTTCTTTTTACCTTATTTCTTTTTTCGTTCTCTTCTCTCGACTTCATTTTATTCATTCGCGTATGTATTAAATGATATTATATATCGTGCAGTGTGTTAAAGTTTATTGCAATGGTAATCGTGATATATATATACTTTGTTTGTTTTTTAATTAATGATTTAAACACGAATGGGTAAGATTAAATTTAAGAGAAAATAAAAGCTAGTTTAATTTATATAACACGAAAGTGTGATAAGAAATGTTATTATTTATATATTATGAGACTCGTTTTTTGGACAAAAATATTTTTGAGAAAAATTTATGAATGATTTAGAAGAATTATGATTTAAAAGAATTATAATTATTATATTAAAAATAAAAAAGAAATTTAATATTTAAATGCGATATTTTCTTATTTTATTCAGAAAAAAAAAAGTTATATGCATACATATATGTATTTATATATAAATAAAAACATTTTTTAACTTATTATTATATTAAAAAGAATTAAAAATAATATATCAAAAGGAAGAATTAGTTAAATTTGATGAAAATATTATCAAAAAGGAAAACAAAAAGATGAAATAAAAATATAACATATAAATATAAAATTTCTTCAAAAGAAGTATTATCTACGTATGCATGTATATACATACATATATATATGCGTGCATAAATGTATGTAAATTTATGTATATATATACGTATACACAAAGACATTTTTGAACAAATAATTTTCCTCTTAAAAGCTTTGATCATTTTTCGAGATCGAAAACGTCTTTGGAAGATTACTCGCTTAGAGAATGCAAAAGCGGAACGGAACGGAACGCGAAGTAACGGATAGCTTGGGCAAAATCACAAAGACAAAGAGGAAAAGAGAAGGTTGGAGCTATAGGAAAATAAGCAACCATCCAAACACACCCAACCAACCAACCAACCAACCAACCAAGCAAGAAAGAAACGAAGGAAGGAAAGATGGTAAAAACGATGTAAGGCAAGAAAACGTCAACGAGACTTAGACCATGGATTGGCCGTACGTTGAAATTAATTCCAAGATACTTCAAGATGCGAAGGTGGGATTGGATAACTACTGAAATAAGAAATATAAAACGAAATAATAACACAGCGAGGACAAGGTATAGAAAACTCTGAAATATAACGCAGATATAAATATTATCTTACGAGTAGATAACGTACTATAATACAAATATGAACGAGTTAGGATCGTTATATTATACTCGTGTACCTAGAGACAACATAAAGTTAATTTAGTTGTCAAGTTTAAGGCTCACAATACCGGAGCAACTTGAACGTGAGCTTACGCAAAACTATATGCTTCTTCTAAAGGATTGACACCTGACCCCATTAACTGACTGCACTTTAATACCACACATGCCACGTTTCTCTCTCTCTCTCTTGTATTCTTTCTTAATTCTCTTTTTTTGCTTCTTCCTACTTCTACATCTCTTCCAACTGCTGCTGCTGCTGCTGCTGCTGTTGCTGTTGCAGCTGCAGAACCAGCAGCAGAACATACCATACAGCAAAAGTAACGAGGGGTTCTCGTTCAAGAAGGAATCCGGTCGTAGCCGCTCTTCTCGTGAAAATGTAAGTACGAGTATGAGTATGAACATGAACACGCGTATGTTTTTACAACGTCTTATCGTAATGTAGAAAGGTAAGGTAAAATTTAATGATAACGTGAACTCGTTCTTCGGTATGTAATATAAATTAAAATGTCTTTAATAAAACGATCGGAAAGGATTCCCCTTTATCTGCTTCGTTGTAATTCGAAATGCATAAAGAAGATAAGGAAATAAAGTAAATGATGTTAAGGCTTATTTTATAGGATTCTTCAATTTTTCTTTCAAATATATATAAATGAACAAATTCGCAGATGTTTTATATTCTAATTATTGAAATTAACTTTTTCTCAAGAATTATTGTTGTAATTTTTTTTAAGAGATTCTAAATCATTAAATAATGGACTTTGTTGGAAAAAAAAGAAAAAAAAAAAACTAAAAACTCTCATCGAATACAAACTTCAAATAATTATTCAACCAATCGTTACTTTCACGAGAGTTCTTTTCGTTACATAAAAAGTCGATCGATCGATGCTCGAACGATCTGAATAGCAATTAATTATGAAATTTCAATGATGATTTATGTACCTACTTTTGCAAACGTGGCAATTAAAAAAGAAATAAATACTTGTAGAGAATCGATTCGAAACGATAGTCGCGATAGTTTTGTTTGAAACGTAATAAAAAAATATTAGAAAGAAAAAAAACAAATAAGGGAATAAACTCGACACAATACCTATATAATATCTATATAAATGTATTATTAATTTAAAGTATTATAATTCAATTAAACCATGAAAATCCTATGTCTTACACGAAATTACTAAACGTTTTTCAAGGCAAGCATATGAAAAGAATTTTATTATACATTTAAACTAATTGTTTTAGTAAATAACTAAGAAAAATATGAATTCACGAGAAGCGAGTAATAAAGTATGAGATTTAAATTTGATACGTTTTTAAATTCTGCTTTTTTTTTGTTTGTTTACAATTCTCGTAGTTATCCGTTATAATTCGTATAGTTTGCCGAATTATTATTTCATGGTTTAATTTATTATTTCATGTATTAACAGATGTAACGTTTTAATGATAACATATACACATACATAATTAAAATATTTAAATTCCTTTCTCTAAATTCAATATAAACATTTTAATGATCGTACTATACATATGCATGTGCTTATTTCATTGATAAAATTCATGAACATACAAATAAGTACATACCTGAAATATTAAAATTTCATTTCTCTACGGGATTATTTCGAAAACCAATTCTCCAATGAAAAAATACACTTTAATGATACAGAAAACATCTCGACTGATTAAATGTTTTTATTAAAAATATAATACAAACGGTGTAATAACTTTTCTAGAAAAAATGTTGTTATTACTGATAATTCGAAGAAATGAATTACAAATAAAGATCAAATGTTTAAAAAAACACAATAACTCTGGAACGATGATCAAAGCAACAGCTCTCGCTGATTATCGAGCAATTAAGTAAAGAATTTTATACAAGTAATTACATACATCAGATATTTTAATTAACAATACCATATATATATATATATACATATCAATTATTTTGCTACGTTTGCTTTTGGTATATAAATAAGAAAATATATATATATAGTATTATATATAAATGGAATATTTAAAATACTATTCGATATAATATATCGAGATGCCGAGATTTTAGAAAAGCTACTTTCTCACGATCGACGAACTCGAAAACGGGCACTTGACGGCCGTGTAAAACACGCACCATGTGAGCGGTTTTAACATTTGCGAGAGAGGTAAAATGCGAAATATATGAGAGGAGGAGTGTGGCGAAGCGAAGTGAAGCGTATCGAAGAGGGGAAAGTTCGAGTGCACGAGTGAATACATAGGTACACGTATACATATCTATACATATATATAACCTACCGTACGAATAGGTAGTACGCTTTTCGCGATTTTAATGTAACGCGCATGTACCGAAATAAGTAACGTCGGGAGACTCGTATAAACGTGTGGCATAGATCTCAGATTCTGTACCATTATTTTGACCTGTACCTATATAACCTGTACATATATATATATACTTTATAAGTCCTATGTTTTGTATATATGTGACCGAGTTTTAAGCATTATCAACATATATACATAACAGGAGCAGACATAGAAATATAACTCGACGAGTACTCGTGCCGAGAAACGTATGATTGAATGAACTATAAATTATAATTGATTTCGTACTAGAACTGTTACCCCCCATGGGATACGAGCGAGTTCGTAATAATGTTCCTAAGTTCTCGTTCTCTTTTACCATACACATATGTATTATATTATATCTATGTATATGTCCTATAAATATAGATAAATATTACGTAGAAAGGAGTAAAAATATTCTAGAAGTAAAACCATTATAGATACTTTTTAACTACTTTAAAAACATCATTTTCGTTCGGTGAATCATAAATTCAATTTTATATGTATGTATATATGTAGGTATGTTGTATAGGAAAACACGAAAGGTGCAAAAGTGCGATATGGTCACTCCTATCACGAGAGTATACTCAAATATGTATTTCTTTTGATAACAAAAAGAAAAAACATAAGTCATATGTACTTAATGATCGAAATGACTCACCGAGAAGAGTCTCCAACTCAAGTATGCTCTTTAAAAATAAACATAAAGATAAGGGTGCTTGATAAAATCGAAAAAAAAGTCAATTGAAAGATTCTATACGCAGTAACTGGGTACATGAAATTCGGATTCTTTTGTTATCATTTGTAATTCGCTTGGACAATTCTGGATAACCAAAGTTAGGATACGTACAAAGCAAAAAAAATCGATATCGCAAATTATATTAAATAATACACATGCAATAACAAATGATATAAATGTAAAAAAATTCATGATCGAGGCAGAGGCAGAACTACGATTGTTCGACCAAACCCCCGTGAAATATAATTTTTGGCTTTCAGGAAAGAAAAAAAAACAACTGATATTATATTATATATATAAAGAATATTAATATTGATATTTTATGTTATAAAATGTATAAAAGTTATTTTGTCGAAATTAAAAATTTGCAATATCTCTAATTGTATTTATTTCGTTCATTTCATCACTAGCAGCAATTTTATCTTCCACATTGCTAAGAGAGATTTTTTTTAAATGCTTTTGAGAGAGATCTAATTTAAGTTAGAGATAATGTTAATAAAATTAAAAAATAACTAATGTAAAAAGTTTGAGCCTCTTTCCGACGTCGTTCCCCACCCACCGCGTTGTGTGGGAATTTAATAAAGCTGAGATTAACATGAATTAAAAAAAAAAGAAAAAAAAAACACAAAAAAAGAAAGAAAAAAATGATTTGTAATATTATTTCAAGTTTGTGGAAAATTATTCTTATTCTTATTATTATTATCATTATTATTATTATTATTTTCTAATATTTTTTTTTTGTTAAAAAGCGATATCACACGAACAAGTTGTCGATGTTGTTTTACATAGATTTAAAAGCCGCTCGTCGTTTAAGTAGAATCGTAGAAAAGCAGAAATTTATGTTGGCTGTGGCGTGCGAACGGACGGACGAACGAACGAACGAACATTTTCGTCATCTTGGGACGATCAATCATCCTAATCAGTGGCAAGTGGTGAGTTTTCACGGTCCGCGGAGAGAACTCTCTGCTCCGAAACGGAAGCTACGAGAGAAAAAGCTTTTTGCCGCGAGCAGATGTCGCACTCTTGGATGGAAGACGTGCGACGAGTTAAAATACGATCGAAGAGCACGTGTCTAAGGAGAGAAAGTGAGAAAGAGAGAGAGAGAGAGAGAGAGAGAGAGAGAGAGAGAGGAGCCCGTGCTTTCCTAATAAAAAAAAAAAAAAGAAAAAGAAAAAATAACTAGACACGTTGACCAAATCCCAAGAAAGAGATTCGTACTAAAAAGAAAACGAAAAAGTTAAGTGTCATCGTGTACCCGCTGCTACTCATTTTTATCGAATTATTTATAATATTCAATACCTTGTATATATATACAAGAAAATATTAAATATATTGTTGTTCTTTCTATTTGAATTATATTCAATTACTTAAGTATCGTACACCAATTAAGATATCGTACAAATTCATGTATTGTATTACATTATACAGATGAATTTATCGATTAGTGATTATATCAATAAACTGTGTTACGCGAATAAAATCTAAATATAAATCAAATATTTTCACTATCTCTCGTTAATGATTAATTATTAATAAATAAAATACGAATAATATAAAATAAACAAAAATATTATCGAATATTCTTCTAATTAAATTGTTCTTAAATTACACTGTAATATAACATTGTACCGAAACGATTAAATAACGGGATAGAGAGAGAGGAGGAAAATAAAAATTAAAAAAGAAAAGAAAAAAAAAAAGACAAAATATATAAAAACGAGATAAAAGCAAAGAAAAGAAGCGTCGAAGAAGGAACGAAAAAAAAGAAAAAAAAAGGCAAATAAGATCATTTTTCTTTTTCCTCGGGTTGTTTTTTCTTGGCATATCTTTAAACATTTTAAACCGGTCAAAAATGGAAAGTATATTTAGAACAATTTTACGAGAAGATTCGAAGTACGAGCTGAAAACTTTATATTTCCATTTATGCCAGTTAACGAGTCTGCTAGCCGAACATTTACGGTTTCCCCGTCATACACGATAACGACTTGCGGAAAAGCAGTTTGCTTTTGCTCCCTCCCTCCCTTCCTCTCTCTCTCTCTCTCTCTCTCTCATCCTTTCTCTCTTTCTCTCATCAAGCTTCGTCAATAAAATGCCTAATGTCATATTTTTGGCACCGAGAGGAAGTATCTCGCGAACGAAACTGGACAGCTCGCAATTGGATCCAATATCGCCATTATTACGTGACCGCATCCCCTCCCCCATCACCCTCCAACCCCTCCCGCCCTTTTCTTTCTTTTTTCAACGACTCCGGAAAAGTAAGGTCCGAACGAGTCATAAAAAACTTGATGGCAAGTTGACTCTCTCTTTCTATCTTTCTATCTATTTCTCTCTCTCTCTCTCACTCTCTCAGTTATCTATACACTATGGCTGTTTTCCGGCTATTCTTGCACCAGCTTTGCAATGATATTCTATTTGACCGCGGAAATCTCCCCCCTTTGATGATCTATGCGGGGCATTAATTTCTATGAGAAAATTCTTACGATTATGGGCCGTAATAAAATTCCGATGTGAAAGAATTATTTTAAAAGAATGATAAATTAAATATAGAAATATACATTGTTTTCTCTCCCTCTCTCTCTCTCTCTTTTTTTATCTATTCAATGAATTTTATTTTAGAATTTTTTTAATTTTGTATTTACCGTTTATATCATAAATGTTCTATTTTTTTGTTCCCATTAGATAAATACGATAAGGGCTAATCTATCTGATGTAAATAATTTAATTTATTTAAGGAGAGAAAGTCGAAGTATCTGTTTTTTTTTTCATTTTTTTTTTATCTATGTTTATATTCTTATTATTCTATTTTTTAAGATTTCGATGCACCGTTTATTTCGCAAGTGGTACTATTTTAATATTTGTCTTTATAAAATAGTATAATAAAATTAATCTATCTATGCAATTAATTTCATTTATTTAAGTAGAAGTTGGTATCCGTCTCTGTTGTATAATATCAGTATCACATTTTGTTTACATTTTTTTTTGTTTTCGTTATTTTGATGCGTTGTTTATTACGTAATTATTATCTTATCATTTTTTTCTCTATTAGTTGGATATAATAAAGATTGATCTATCTATGTCAGTCATACTGAAATTGTGACCCGACACAAATTTTCTTTTTTTTTTTAAGAATAACCAAAATTGTCTGACGGTTACTTGACCATCACCACCGTACGACCCTTTGCCGACGGGATCGATTCCCCTTATAAATACAATATTGAAAATACATTTATTGTTTTCAAACCTGATGACCTTTTTATTCATGGATTTTCAATCGGCACCAATGTACGACTCACTTGATATTATAAAAAATAGACATATGCAAGCCACGAAAGAATAAGGTTGAATATTTTTGATCTATATAACTAATTAACACTAAATTTACAGACATTTTTGTATAAATATTTCTACGTATACCTGTTAAAGTGGCGGGTAAAGAAAAATACATATTTATTAGTATGCATCAAAAGAAAATTACGAAATTAGGAAAGCTCAGGTGGAAATGTTTTTGAAATATATATATATTATTTTGTATTAATTTGTTAACAATGTTTAGCTAATTAATATCTATATTATTTTAATAGGAATCTAATCTATATCTATCTAATCTCTATTATTCATTTTATATCATTCTTTATGTAATATCAAAAGAAAAAAAAAAAAAAAAAATATAATTCCACTTAGTATTTTCAGCATCTAGCTTCAATTTACAAATTAACATGAATGAAGGTGAATAAGTAGAGATTTAATTAGGCCTCGTTCTCTCGTATTTGAGCTTAGTATGTAGTAGCATTTGTGAAGAAGAGATGAGAGGAGAGGAGAAGAGAGAAAGAGAGGAGAAGAAAATACACGTGACAGATGTAGAAGACGACTGCAAATGATATTAACATGGACGGCATTTAACGTCGCATTTCATAAATTACGAGAGCCATTTCTAGCTTTGGCGATATATGGTTTATGTTGGTCGAAAGTTCGCAATGTGTTTTTCAAATTTCACGAATGATATTAAATTTATTATAATACAGACATTTTTCACGGTGTAAGGTACGATGACAGGGGAGGAGGGGATGGGATGGGGGTTCGATCATATGGAATTTAATGATTTCTATCGAACAATATTTTTTTCCATGACATACTTTTCGATTCATATGATAACTATACATATATATATATATATATATATATATATATAGATACATTCGTGTCATCGTAATATTTTCTAAAATAAAGGAATGAAAATGTAAGCAAGCTCTAAAGCGTTCGTTATTATTCATAATTAAAAATGTAAAACCCTTTGCATTGTAACTTTATGTAGGACAATTGATCAGCAATTCAAATTTCATTTTCTTCGACACAATTTGTGTTTTGCGTGTTGGACTATAGAGATTTTACAATCTAAAGATAATAAAGGTACAAATTATAAGACGGGGGTTATAAAAGCGTTTAATATTTTTCTTGGAATTTGTTTTCATGAATATCCAATTCGGGATGTAAGTACAGAAACCTATAAAACGCAAAAGAATTAAGAGTAAATTTAAATGTCAACCCTCTTTCATTAGTAATGTCAAATAAAATAAAAAAGTAGAAAAAAAAAGAATCCTACTCATACATCATCTTCGAAATAATGAAGAATTTATAAATAAGAATCTCTTAATAGATATACGACGACTTATAGATACCATGCAACGCGCGAAGGATTTTAAAAATAAAACAAATTTCAATTTTCTTAATATATAAATTTAAAACACAACCAGCCTCATTCTTCGGTAATTAAAAATCAACTTAACAAACTTATAACATTACGACAAAATAAATGGGGTGGATGATCATAAATAGAAGCTCGTTAATAGATACGCGACATGGATATATAATAATAATAATAATTAAAAAAAATCGATTCGATGAAAATGGACGGGCCCTTGTCTTGTCAAAAAGGGCAAAAGCATCATTCCAAAGTCATCTCCGTGTTCGTTAGCGCGTTAACGAGTTTTTCTACTTCCTGCGTGTTCACACGCGGCCCGGCACGGTTCTCGTTCAAAACCCCTCGAACCACACGGCATATGACGCGTGAAAGCTTCACGTCGGTTAACGTTTAAAGTAAAACGAGGAGGGAATAATACTATAGAAAGGAAAGAGAAAGAACAGGAGGAGGAGGAGGAGGAGGAGGAAGAGGAGGGGAATGAGGACGGGACGGGACGGGACTCTGGCTTGATGCTACGAGTGCCGGTGGTGTAGAGTCCGAGATAAATGACATTTCTGCGACGAAAGCTGCATGTCTAAAATCGTCGTCGTCATCCTCCTCCTCCTCCTCCTCCTCTACCTCTTCCTCCTTCTTCTTCTTCTTCTTTTTCTTCTTCGTTGTAGTCATCGTAGTCGTATCGTACTTGTCGTCTATACCCATCTCTTTTTCACTCTGTTTCTGAATCCTCTTCTTACTCCCTCCCCCACCCCCTCTCACTCACTCTCACTCTCACTCTCTATCTCCACCATTTCCTCCACGAGTAATCCGTTTGTCCTCCGTGTTGGTTATTTCTGGCGGATTCTGATGTCCCGTACGCCATTACGTCGCGTACGCCTACGCAATATTTAGCCGAATCGTTCTTTACGAGGGTTGACTGTACTTTTCGGAAAAGAAGAAAACAAAAACGAAAATAGAGAGAGAGAGAGAGAGAGAGGGGGTGGTGGCGGAAAAGGGGAAAGAGAGTAATAGAAGACATTGACATCTTACTTTCTTCTCTGTTACATTAGATATAATCCTCTTCTCTTCTTGAGAACATCAATTGAAGAACAAATAAATCTCCATTTTTATTCTTTTTTCTTTTCTTTTCTTTTCTTTTCCTTTTCATTTCTTTTTTTCATTTCTTTCTCCCGTTAAAGGAAATAAAGAAGAAAGGGTGGGCGGTAAGGGATGATACCCATTTTATCTGCTATATAAAACAACGATCCGAGTAGAAAGAAAACTATGACGTTTACGTTAAACTCGATAGAGAAACTGTACGATATGAGAGAGGTGGTTGCGCTCCTAAGGTTCTTTATTTCGTATGGCTTCGACCTTAAAGTTTTTCTTTTAACAACTTAATTCGCAAGAGGGAACAAGGAAGAAAAAGACTCTGTTCGGGTTAGTAGGAATGATAGAGGAAAAACGTTTAAGAAAATACACGTTCTTCGTAAAAATAAGAGAGAACACTCGAGAAGGTACTACCTACGTGGACGAAAATGAAGGACACGTTAGTTTTATAAAACGAAAAAAGAAAAAACACGCAATTCGTTCTCTTTCTTTCTTTCTATTTTTCTCTTTTTTCTTTTTCTTTTATTTGGAATTTTGTGGAAACTAGTTTTTCGCAAAGGACGCGAAAAACGAATGAAAAATGTCTTCCTTTCTCGCGTTTCAAATTTCTTCCTTCCCTTTTGTGTGTGTGTCTCTCTCTCTCTCTATTTCTCTATTTCTCTATGTCTCTCTCTCTATCTCTCTCTTTATTTTTTTCTAACTCTATCCTTTTCGCAGGATCGCGTGACACGACAGATTGCAGACAGACGAAATAGCACGCGTTCGAAAAGTATTCCGGCGCCATGCGTGCAACGAACGTCTTCCTCGCTCGTTCATTCGAGATAAAAAAAAAAAAAAAAAAAAAAAGAGAGAGAGAAAAGAAACCAATAGAAACAAAAAGATAAGAAAAACAAGAATAAGAATAAGAAGAAGAAGGTTATCTAGAGCGGTTAACTGAAATAAGCACGGTGCCAAACTTTGGTGTCACGTCGAGTGAAATACCGTACCGTAAAATGTACGAAATGTCAAGATTCTTCGCCAAAATTTACAAAACGTATCTTATATCTTTCTTCTATTCCATTATTATTATTATTATTTTGATTTTATGAAAAATTACATATTAATACGAACTAAATATTGATAAATTGATGATAATATATTTCTCTTGTTTTTCTAATATCGATAAATAACAAAAAATATATATAACGTAACAATTTTATCAATCTACAAAATTATTTCTATATCTCATTCCTCTCTTCACCCTATCTCACTCTAACTCTATCTCTCTCTCGTTAATTTATAAGACCGATACTAATAATTACTTTTCGTGTAGATACATATATGCAGAACAATCCTTGTTAATATTCATATTTCGACGAATGTTCATGCCGTAGAATATAATAATATATTTACATCGCGATCAAAACGGCCAATATTTTTTGTTCATCCCCGAGTCCAGTAAATACATAGAGGAGAATAACAACTAGTATTTCATTGGACACAAGTCCCGCGGTCAACTAAAAACGATTACAATGAGAGAACGTGATCGAGCTATCAATAGCAACGTGTGTGTGCGTGGATGGTACGATATTGACCCTCGATTCGTCTCGCACACTCTTCCGATCCCCTTAACTACCCACACATATATACACATACACATGTACACTAACACACATGGATAGGTTCGTTTCATACGCAATTAAAGCGTATACTAGGCTCTATTTACCACTCTCTCTCTCTCTCTCTATACGCCTCGATGAATGATGAGTTCCGACTAAAATCCGTGAAACGAGCCCTTCCTTTTCTTTCTTACCTCTCCCCTAGCCCCACCACCCCATATCTCCTTTCTCTCTCTTACTAACTGCACCATATGTAATCTCGGTATTTCTCTTCTTTTTTTTCTTCTTTTAAATCCCTATCCCGATCGAACGGGATTTTAGGAAGGAATAGAAAAAGAAAAAAAAAAAAAAAAGAAAAAATAAGTCTTCCCGGATCATTCCACCCTATCGTAGAGACGCGTTTGGGATAAGAAAAGGAAAAGGAAAAGGAAAAGGAAAAGGAAAAAAAAAAGAAGTAAACCGGGATTTGTGTGTTACCGCTACTACTACGGCTGGAAATAATCTCGACGACGAGATGCAAGAACATCCAAAGGGTGTCCCTGAATTTATAAAGCGTAGAGTAACAATATATTTAACGCGATTAATTATCGAAGCGGACAAAAAAGGGGGAAAGATTATATTTTGGATGTTAACGTTAATATTTTCGTTAAAATTGTTTTCCCAGCAAGCGTACGAAACGCGTACGTTTTCACGAATTAATTCAATAATTCAATTCGAATAATACATCTATATATATATATATATATGAATTACAATTTTCAACCAGTACCTAGAAAATTATATTATTATTTAGTTAGTTTTTATTTTAAATTCAAACAAATATAGAAATATCAATTTTCGTATGCGTAAATTAAACGAAAAAGAAAAAAATCGACAACGTATAACATAAAAAAAAAGGAAACATATATTATATTTTATTCAATAAATTTTAATCCCCCATAATCGATTGCGAATAAAGTCAAAGCGGGTTAGCCCTTAATAAAAATGAAAAGTTTCAACAAAAATTCCCATTAATTTATTATTAACAGACAAAAAAAGAAAATATAATGAAAAACATTTGGGTACCATAACGCCGCGCGTTACCTATAAGTTATTAAATTAAACAAAATTTTCAACGAATCCTAATGAAAAGAGAACAATTATAAGATCCCCCCACCTAAGGCCCCATATTTCAGGGTTCCCCCATTTTCCTACGCAAACGCTTAATCCGCGACTGCCCATCATATCATATGGTTCACCCTGTATTATACATGTTCGTGTGGGTGACGCACGTGCGGAGATGTAAAGAAATAGAAAAAAAAAAAAAAAAAGAAAAAGAAAAATAAAGGAGGAAAAAAACAGTAAGAGAAAAAAAAGCGTACGTGGAAAGACGATGGTGGATGGTCTCGTGCTCGAAAGAGGAATCGACTACTAAACGGGAATGGATGAGGGACGGTAAGACGAGAAGGATGAAACAACAGGGTGAAGAAAGGGGGAGTGAGAGAGAGAGAGAGAGAGAGAGAGAGAGAGAGAAAGAAGAGTACTGCTGACTGGTGGCAGGAATGCGTTAATGGGCTCAAAGAGAGAGAAAGAGAGAAGGAAAAAGAAAAAGAAATAAAACCAAACGACGTACGACGTCCAGATGGCGAGTCGTTTTCGCGAAGATGCATTTTCTCAAGCAGAATGCAAGAAGCAACAAGCCCCGTTGATATAAGCTCGAATTGCACGCAACGTTGCGAAACGATATAAAGGTATCCCTAAACCACCACCACCACCACCACCACCACTCGACACAAGTATGTAACAAGTATTTATATTTGGTTGATATCTCTTTCTTAAGAATATTCTAACGTTGATGAATAATTTTTCTTTTATTTGTATATTGATTTATGAAAGAAATTATATTAAATTAATTAAATGAAATTATACAACGGTTAAGGAATCTAAATATTTGAACAATTAAATAAATATTTAATTATGTTATTTATGAGATTTTATGAAAACAACAGAATTTTTAAACGAACAATTTTCTAAACTTTTCTAAACTGTATAACAATTTGAAATTATTTGAAGAGGCGCACGCGTGTAACGGTAAGATGATGTTTCGCAAAATGTTATGACCTAATGATTACTGTTTTTTATCTAAAAAAAAATAAAAATATATATTTCTTATTACATTAGTCGAACAATCCTAGAATTTTCTTTTGAATTCATAACAGGAATACAAATACACCTGGAACTAAGCTACTATATTATATATACATACATACATATACCTGTGACATCAAAATAAAAATAAATAATAAAAAATACTTAAAGAAATCCCAGAAGCTCATTGATATGAGGAATCCCAAGGAAGAAGGGTGTGAATTGCGTGAGAATCCTTTCGTCTACCGGAGCGAGCCGTCTAGAAATTTTGATCTTGGTATATAAAATTCCACAGGAATGGTATGTGCGCGCGTGGGTAACATTCATTCGCACGACCAGCAGCAGGACGATGATCGTGTATTAGGGTATGTATACATAAATACATACATACATACATATACATATAAGTGTAAGTATATAAATACGCGGTTAGAGACGTTCGTGTAGATGAAGAAGAAGAAGATGAAGAAGAAGAAGAAAGCTCAGCAGGATCGTCCGGTTTCTTTATGATCTGCTGAAGAGCTTCGTCGTCGCAGAGACTGCGGCGGAGAAGACTGGTGCATTGTGAGAACTCTTTCAAAAGGGGAAGAAGGTATTGTAGAAAGAAAGAAAGAAAGGAAGGAAGAAAGAAAGGATAAAAAAAAAAGCAAACAAGAATGTCTAGTGGTAATAATAGTAGTCGTAGTAGTAGTAGTAGTAGTCGTGGTTATAGGTACCAGTGGGTTGTGATTGAACTCGTCGTTACTCGTTACTACGATCAATAGAACCGGACGGATCGTTGCGTAGAATTTATGGCATATTTCGTCTAACGAAATAATGACACGTCGACCACCGGCTACGAGCAACCAGCTCTTGAGACTTGTTGCTTTACTACTACCGAGTAAGAGATTATCTTTCTTTCTTTTTCTTTCTTTTTCTTTCTTTCTTTCTATATATATATATATATAGGTAATATACGTAACGTTCATGGAAGCGTGCTGCTAAGTAACGTATGCCAGACTATACTTCGAACGAACGATCCTCTCCATATGCGTTTCTCTTTCTAAGTGATGTGAGAAAATAACGAGGTCTTGTGACTTGTCAACACTATCTTAAAATATGTACTCGTATGAATAACATATATAGCTAGAAATATTAAGCGTAGCAATTAAATTGATACCTTTTTAAAAACAAATTTAATATATATATATTTATAATAGATTTGTGTTATATTTCGTAATGGTATTCAATTATTTTCTATGACATTGGTACATTTTTTAGGCATTTACCGAATTACTTTGACGAAAACAAGATATCAATTTTAATGCGATTAATTTAATTATCAAAAGACTAAAATTAATTATTACACTCTTAATTTGATAAATCTGAATAAATGGGTAAACAAATATTTGTTCAAGAATTTTCAGTAACTCGATACGATTTCTGTTAGAAAAAAATGCGAATGATTGTTATCTCTCTCTTCTCATCGTTGGTGTAAATGGAGGGCTAACGGAATGAAAATTTCATTCGATGTGATAAAAGATCCCTACCATCCTATCCTCGAGGCTACTACGATAGTTACGGTATGACTCGTATAAACGAAATATTTTTACGCCCAGAGCAATGTTTGCCCGAAGGAATCGAGGGTTGCAAAACCTTTTTCTTACTTCTTCTTCTTCTTCTTCTTCCTCTTCTTCTTTCCTTTTATTTCCACATCCAAACCATCATCCTCCACCGCCCACCCTTCTTCCTATTTCTCCTTACTATAGCGATTCTTCGCGAAAATACTTTAGGCACGAAGAGAAATGAAAAAAAGAAACGCGAGTGACCGGACTGGGAGTACTGGCCGCGTGTATTGCCAAGGGACCAAAGGGAGAAAGAGGACCAAAGGACATCCAAACCAATAGAACGAGGGATGCTGGCCTCTCAGCACGCTTCTAGAATCACTAATGTCAGCAATATCCTGTACACGTAGGCAAACATATATATATAGGAGAAATGGATGCGAAGTATTGCCATTGCTGGTAGAAAACTTCTATACGTATATGTATATGTGTATACGTTTTCTTTTTATCTCTCTCTCTCTCCTTTCTTTCTTTCTTTCTTTTTCACACACGGAAAGAGAACAACCACGTATATATCTATATACATACATATGTATATACAGTGAAACCTTGGATTGCGAGTAACTTGGTTTACGAATTTTCCGCAAAATGACAAAAACAAATTTTGATTTAATGAACGAACGATATATTGCAATACGAGCAGTATATATATATATATATATATATATATATCATCTATACAAATATTTTATATAAATAATAATCGTTCAACGTATTATCCAATTTTCCATAATGTATTTTTTTTTTTTTTATTCTTACGACGAAATTCGAGTTTTAATATACGAATTGCTTTTTGGATTACGAGCACATTTTTTTTGAACGAATTATATTCGCAAATCGAGGTTCCACTGTGTGTATGTGTATATATATATATAGAAATATATGTGTACATTTTGGTATATGTATATAGAAAGTGTGTTTAAAGCCCTCGGCAAAACTGTGCGTGGAACTTGCAGCAAATATAACGATTTTAACGTGGGTAAAGTTCGTTGCAGATCGACACGTTATTAAATATGAACGAATCGTCTGCTCAGACATTTATAGATGATATTGAAAATAAATCTCAATCATTTTGTCTACTCGATTTTTGTTTTATTCGACGTTTTGTAAATACGAACGTAAATATATATATATATATATATATAAACGACCCCCCCTGATATTTCGGTAACGAGACGATCTAATAACGATTTTTCTTAAATGTTCATTTAATTTAAATGATCAATTTTTCAGCATTAATTAATTTTTATCCTCGTTGAGTAACGAAAGACTCGTTAAAATGATTAATCTCTCTCGACGATTCGTTGAACAAATAAGATTAAACGTGTACATAAATTAACAATAGAATTGTTTACGAGTATTAGGTTCGTACATGCAAAGAATAATACGAACAAGTATGGTAATTAAATTATTATTATTATTATTATTATCATTATTATTATTATTATTATTGATACGATTTGAAAATAAAGCGCATAGTTGTGTAGTAAATCAACTTACAGACTATTTTTCTACAATGAATCGCATTGAGATCAGTGAGCTCGAAGCTGGGATAACACACCCATTCGACCTTCCACTTTTCTTGGTGATCGAGGGGAAAACTCGACAACGGGCGCACCAAGCAACGATGGGGTTGGTGGGTGCATCGAACGAAATTTCCGAGCGAACGAATTCGACGAAAACAATTCTCTTAGCTGCAAGAAAGAGAGAGAGAGAGAGAGAGAGAGAGAGAGAAATAGGGACAGAGGGGGGAGGAAAAGAGGGAGGGAGGGAGAGAGAGAGAGAGAGAGAGAGAGAGAGAAAGAAAAATGGATGAAACGAAGCTCGGAAGCGCATGCTCGAACGAAGCAACGTTCTGAAATTTATTGCCACCCACTCGAGCCAATCAAACCGAGATTCTTGCACGGATAATCGAATCATGCATGTATTTGCATACGTTTCGTTGAAAATTTCGTTTGGTTCGATGTACCACGCCCGAGAAAGAGAAAGATAAATAAAAAGAGAAAAAGAGAGAGAGAGAGAGAGAGAGAGAGAGAGAGAGAGAGAGAGAGAGAGAGAGAGAGTGTAAGAATGGAAGAAAGATAGTTCTTCTGCGATTGTGTGTATGTGTATTACTCACAGATTGATACTATATACATACATAGATATACATATATATATATATTGTACATAGAAACGGGATTATTTTTCTATAGGGTGTTCCTTCGCTTCACTTTTATATACGTGTATTGTGTATGTATATATCGACGAGGATGTAGATTGTAAATAGAAGAAACGAAAGTGACTCACCGTTCGCTAGGGGTAGTTCGGCTAGTGGCAGTAGGAGTAGAACTAGTAACGACGAGGATGACGAAGACGGGGTGAATCTCCCTTTCCGACGCGGGAACGTCAGTCCCTGCATCCTGAAACAGGCAAACAGACAAATTTATATACCTACAGTTATATAATACATATATGGATTCTTCTTGTGTGTATATTATATACATATATATTATAGGACATATTCATCGAAGTGGTCGTATATTCGCGTAGTGGGCGCGGTTGAACGACGTTATTTTCAACATGCTTTTGCCGCGAGCATGATCTATTATACATATATTTGTATATGTGTATATAAGCATACATATATATATATATATATATATATATATATATATATAGGTACACATATGTATTAGATTGCAAACGATGTCCAAGAGGGTATAACGAAGAATCGAAAATATTTCGACGCACGTGTGTACGTTTCAAGAGAAAGAGTGAGAGAGAAAGAGAATCTAGTAAAAGGGAATGAGTAAAAAGAGAAAGAAAAAGAGAGAAGGAGAAAATGTACGGCCGGATCCATTGGCTGTAATGAAAAATCGCTCCCTTCTTGAGCCCAACCAACGATTGACCGTGAATTAAGGCTTTTGTACTTTCGATTAGTAGCTTAGAAAGATCGTCTACCACGGTACATGCGATACCATCGTTTCAATGCTCATGACAACAACAACTACAGCCACGATGAGACCATCTTTTATATCTCTCTCTCTCTTTCTCTCCTTTTTTCGAGATGGGGGTGGAAAGGAAATCGTCTAGTTGCTATCATCAGAATTGTTTGGTCAGACTTGAAGAAGATTCTACGTATTTTTCCTGCCGTTATTTCGAAAGAGCCACGTTTATTATCAATAAAATGTGAATGACAGAATAGGGGATGGGGGCGTTAGAAAGAAATAAAAAAAAAATGTCTCGACGTATATTGCGATCGAACGAAATACAAACGGAAATTCGATATATTATGATTTCTTCGTTTTCTTTTTTTTCTTTCTTATTTCTTATTTTTCCACAAAGGACGAAATCTATTCGCGAAAGATATTATTTAATAATGCGACTTTTTTATGAAATCATGGGGACATTTACATACATTGTTCTTCTTTTAAGTTTATACTTATAGTTAAATATATATAGAATTGTATTTTTTTTTTTTTTTTATCATGTTACACTTATACGAGTTTTGCGTTTAATACAATAAACGTAATTTTTCTTTTTCTCTCGTTGTGCGTGTAGTTTCAATATTTGTCGTACGTTGACCGCAAATTACTCGCCTTTCTATCCACAGTAGTCAGAGTAAAAAGTTATGTTAGCCATTATGGATAATACACATGGGGACAAATACGAAGTGAATAGTCTCATTATATCTTTTTCTCGCTCTCGCGCACACACATAGACACGTGTGTGTACTACATATATATATATTATTTACATATTCATATGTAGAACACGAAGAATGTCATCATCGATTATAGATCATCTTGATAATTATAATTGACCATTATTCGATGGGTATAATAAAATGAAAGTAAATTCGTTTAAAAGTAAAAACAAAAAAAAAAAAAAGAAATAAATAAAATAATAAAAGAGAAAAAGTTAATTAAATTAGTGGAGAGCAAAAAATGAAATCGTTAAGAGGAACTCATTTTTAGATTTAAGAGAGGTACCAAAACGTCAACTTTTTTACATCCCCGATCGTAAATATTAATTAAAAACTCCGTGGGATGCCTTTTATCTTCGAGGAAAGAGAAAACGTGTCTCTCGTCCTACATTTAATATTATTCCACTGCTATTAGACATTTATTCATCTACTAATACAATCTTCCATCTTGCTGTTATATTATGCGTACGTAAATACATGTATAACCATATACTATGTCATAAAAAAATATTTGGCCACAGCAAAATTTATAATATATATTCATTTAGAAACAATTCCAGAGTTCTTATTACTGTATACTTTTATTATTCTTTTTGCTACATATTATTAACTCGTAATCTTTATCTGATGTCACATTCTAAAAACACAACAATTTGTATCGATAGAAATTTGATAAAAGTTATTAATCACATTTTCAATAGAATCGATTGTTTCAATCGTTCTCTGTAAACTTAACGTACAATTAATAATAAATCAAAATTATTTTCAAAATGATCAAAATCTCTTGGAAAATGTTTATAAATAATAAAATAAGACATCATATTATTACACATAGAGATTGACGCCGTAAAATTTCATAATTAAAGATTAAATAAATGATATTTTTTGTTCTCTTGAAAATATATAATATAATTTTTGTCTAAATCTCTTTTTAAATATAACTTTATTAGAGAGTGGTCAAATATTTGTCTAACTTACAAAAATTATTGGAGTTCAGAAGTAAAAAAAAGTTACGTGGGGGCATCGTAGAACATTAAAAATGTAAATTAGTCCTTTCGACATGTTTAGAAACAAATAAGTGCGCCGACGACGATCGAGTAATTTCGTGTTCTTACAGAATTACAAACGGCGATCGTATCCGACGTCGATAGCCATGAGTCACGCTACATAGCGATAAAAAGAGTTCAGTTCATAAGTGGGACGGACCACGTATGCCCAGTAATACCTGAATGGCTGGTTCGCTGACATGCGACACGTTGCATACACGGATGTACCCTATAGGTATGTTTTCTATGCGTATATGTGTATATGTGTATAGATCTATGAATGTATATGTATGTACGCATCTTTTCAAACATAAAAGAATAGAACAATGAAAAAAGAAAAAACAAAGAATTCAAAACCAAGGATATTCTTTTAAAAGGATTTCATGCATGTTTCTAATAATAAGAACTTAATTATTCATACGCATAAGTGATTTAAATGAAATAGTTATTCAAATATGATACTGGCCCAAACATACTCGCTTTACCGATGAAGGATTACAAAAAAATCTCGTTAAAATTAATATTTATATATACGACACAAGGAATATTTTATTTTTCAAATATAGTCAAAGAAAGTTAAAAGATTTTCAAATCTCTAATATATGTACTCATGTATATATATGTGTGTGTATGCGCAAACTTTAGTTTTAAAAAACCAAAAAATAAATATAAAAATACTCGCGTGAAAGAAACACAAAAAAAAAAAAAGAAAAAAAGAAAAAAAAAAGAACTAAACGTACGTGCATTCATTTAACAAGCAAAACGTAACCCAAGCGCCGATATATAAATTCGTAATAAAAAAAAAAAAAGAAAATAAACAGTGAAACGTCCGAGAGAACAAATATTTCCTGTAACGGATGTATCCGATATTTTGTAGAGCATTTTGGTGAACGAATCGAAAAGGGTCGAAACCCCCGTACGTATTGGTTGCATCTATCGTTTTATTTGTATTTTCTCTCTCTATCTCTCTCTTTCTCTTTCTCTTCCTTTTTTCTACCATTCGCTTTTTTGTCGTTAAAATTCATCGAAACCAAATAGAAACATAACGTATATGGCAATATAGATATGAATATATGTGTAAACACTATTTATATACAAAATCTTCAGCTATAACTCTTCTACGGGAATATCGAGAATCGTTAGTGGTATTAAAATCTTTTGAGTGATATGTACTAAATAAAAATACTAGTAACACATAACTGACGTTAATTAAAAATGAAAAACAAAAAAAAAAAGAAACCTCTCAAATTAAGTATTACCAATTTCTCAATCTATTTCAATAGATATATTATATAATAAAAATGGAATAATTTGACATAAAATAAATATAATATATTAACTTGTGAATCACTAATAATCAACGATTTAAAGCATATTTAAATGAACGTCAAAGTAATTCGATGATATTACAATAAATACAATATATTCGAAATTACGATTTACGCATTGTTGACCAGTTATTTTCTACAAAATTATATCCTATTAAATACAGTTGAATTAATGCGTTTCGTAATGGTCATATTAATAATTGGATTACAATAATAAAAATTCGGAAAAATTGGTTATACTAAAATTGAAGTAAACGTTATCAACTGCAGTAATTTACAATAACGATTTGTACAATTTTATACTGTAATAATTAAATAAATTGCTTACATGTACAGACACGAACATAATTATGATCGGTTAGTAATATATTAAAATTATCATTAAAATTTTGAGATCTTATTAAAAAAAATTATATACTTTAATAATTACATAACAGTATTTGCATGTGTAAACACGAATTTACTATTGATCGATGAATAATGAATTAATTATCAAAATGATCGTTAAAATTTGTTAATATAATTTAAAAAGAAAAATTCTAAATAGGACACTTACAGTTATTCTTACAAAAACGAATGGATTTATGCATGAAAATAATTCGAAAAATTTGTAATGTCTCACATACGAAAGTATACATATAAAGTGAAAGAGAGAAAAGGAAGGATGATATCTTTGTTGGTGGGTTTCTACTACGCGCACGAATCAATACCAATCTCAAACTTTTGCGGAGTATAACACGATGATGAAGCAAATTGCTGAGTTGCCCGAATGAAATAATCTTTGACGTTTCCATTAGACTTATTGCGAGAATTTAAATGGCCGACTTTATCATAGTCGTTTATCATACCATATTGACAATAATGCTAATGTATTATAATTATATATATATATACACAACGCGCTTACACACATATATATATATAATACTACACATTCAATCCTTGAACCAATCTTTAAGTTTCTTTTTTGCATTTTTTTTTTATCCTTTATCTATCACGATAAAATTCCACAGTTATAATAAAAATATAAAATGAAAAATGTGTTATCGACAAGTACTATTTACAAAAATATTAATCGTATTTACTAGTGAAATTATATTTCTCTAACGATAAAATATTCTCTCTTGTAATATAATTAATATCAATTAGAAATTGGAATAATACTAAAATAAGTTTATATGTATAAGAATTTAGAAGCTTTTGCATTACGAACAAATATTAATTATTTCCAAAATTTACAGTAAAAAAGTAAATTAATACATATATAAAATACAGAGACATATATATATATTTTATGTGAAGATTCGTATTTCGGTTTGCTTTGACGAGTTCATTATTACACGGAAATGAGTAGATTAGTTAAATGATTAAGAAATAAACGAATGTGTGTATGCGCATCGAGCACAACCGTTTAGACACGACTCATTTTGAACAAAACTTGATAAACTCCTGGCCCCGATTTACGCTGTTGGGTTATCGAAACGATTTATTTGTCGATCGTACATACTCCATACTTTTTCACGTTTCTTCTCTTTTTTCCAACTATATAGTTTTTCTCTTTATCAGCGCTTTGACTTTTATTTTCTTACTTTTTTTCTGGTCCCTTTTTTACTTTTTCCTCTTCCTCACCAATATCTATTTAACGTATCAGAAGAAGACCACCGTGGCCTTTCCAACGAACGAGCAAACTAACTTTAGTCTTCGATAAAAATGTCTCTTCCGAGTAATACCACGCGTGTATATGTATGTAGTATATACGTGTACGTTGTATCTACGTCAACGGAAAGGAGAAAGAAAAATAAGGACAGCAAAAGTATAGGTCGGTAAAACGTACTTTACGATTTTTACCTTTCAAAAAGATCTTTTCTACAGCAATAAAAAATAAAAAAAAAAAAAAAAAAAAACCACAAGAAAAAGAAGCACACACCTTTAAAAGTTCCAATGGAGTTACACTGAAAATTGTCGACTAAAAAAAACTGGACAATCCAAGGCTGAGATGATATGATGACAAAAGTATTTAGATATTTTGAAAAATTGTCAAATATTCTTTCATTATTCGTTTTGTCTCTTCTCACAAATGCAAACGCACATATACACAGGATTATTCTACACTATAATACCGTACAACGGAACACACTAATAGAACACGAAAGTATATTTATATGTATATATTTACACTTGATGCACGAAACAAAAGGGTTGGCTTTTTTAGTGTTAGGAAGATTTTCACGTAGTGAAAGGAACGTCTGTCTATATGGTCGTACAAGTTTTCTTGATCGGACTCAAAACTACATGTACATCCGGCCTATGCACTGTCCACGTATGTACCTACTGCTTTCTGCCACGTGAATGGAAGGGACGAGGGATGCATTATTTATCATAGTACACGTGTACGACTCTGCTTCGTTAAGTACCGTGCCGGTGTTTCTTTAAGTTTTGTTTATGACCATGCTAGAGACAGCGCTTTCTCTTCTTCCTTTCTTCCTCTATTTTTCTCTTTCTCTTTTTTATCTTTATTTTTTTTTTTTCTTTCTTTCTTTTCTACATTCCTGATTCTATTCTCCTCTCTTCCTATATGCGTTGATTAAACGAACCGACATAAACGCCACCAATGTATTTACCTACGTATATGCGTTTATTTTAAAATCTAATTTTGAATATATTCCAAATAAAGAAAAATATTTGTAAAACGTACATCTTGTTTTTATCTTTCTTGTTTTTTTATGTTTCGATTTTTCGTTGATTTATTTAGAACTTATCCTAATGAAAAGGATTATTTTGATGAACAAAAAATTCGTTCCTCTCGAAACAAGATTTTTCCTAGCTTTTTAAGTAAAAGAAAATTGATCTCACTGAAATTTATACACGTTATTGTATACACCAATACTTCTAATTAAGACTAATTTTTAAAATATAGCAAATTAGTTGTGAAAAAATAAAAACTTATTTTCTATTAGTAAGAAATGTAATATTGAGTTAACAAAAACAATACTACTCGTTTTCATGGAAAAGTCAAATTAACGAATGAAGTACTCTTACTGTCACCAGCACTTGATCGGAATAATACGTCAAATAATCAAACTTTTAATGCGTATGTCGACTCTCTATCTATCATTATTTACTAAAGATAAGATAAGATAAAATAAAATAAAATAAAATATATGTTAATGTTTCTTATAAAATGGCTAAAAAATAAAATTCATCTAATTTAAAAAATATTGTGAATAAAAGTGATCTATGATATTACGTTAATTCAAAATGTATAAATGAAAAACGAAAAGATATGTTAAAAATGAGAAACAATTTTACCATCATCTACGATGATCATTGGTTATGAGATATATGATATTAAGAGAATTGTATCCATCGTGCTTCCGGTACCTTTCAATCTTAATTCCAACAAATGAAACGTGCCATTCGTCGCCAATGCATACGTGTTGTCTACACGTATTCATGGTAGATATTTGCGATGCTCTTGTTACCATTTATTCCCACTCAATTCATATAACAATACATATAAATGCATTGTATTCCCATCTAGTCAAATAATGTGTATATCAAAAGATAAATTATAAATAGAGACGATAGAGATAGTAATAGCATGTATGCATCATACTAGGTGAACAAGTATATTTATGTAATGCGTAATCGAACGAACTTGAATAAATACGTTAAGAAGAAAAATGTAATGATAAATATAATAAAACGTATCAATGATTAAATGTTAATTTGATAATAGATAGATAGTAGTAGAAAGATAATGTTTATTTGATAATAGAGAGAGAGAGAAAAATTCTTTGTATAAAAATGTATATTTTTCATTATTGAAAAGAAAAATACTAACTAAAACTATTCCAATAGAAATGGAAAATTGAAAATGTAAACAATATTTGAACACAGTTTTTATAAAATAAGAAGAATGTGACCGGTGTAAAAGGGATAACGATAAATAGTTATAAACTAATAAACGAAAATTATTCGATCGATAGGGTGTGCTACTTGAAATTAATTAATTTTTATATTGCATATATTATATAAGTTAGGAATGCTCCGAATCCGGCTATATAACAATCTCTTCTTTAGATTCTGCGAAATATCGAAATTCTAGTAATTAAATTTAAATTTCTTTTTTAAAAAAAAAAAAAAGTCTGATTCGAAAAGTTTGCTTAATAAATATACATACATGATTAAAAAAAAACCAATAAGAAATACATATATGAAAACATATTATGTAAATAATATTAATATAATTATAGATAAACATAATATTCGATAAAATAAAAAATTTAATATATCCCTGCATACTAATGATAATTTAATTCGTATGTTATATTTTATTAAAAAAAAAAATAAAAATAAAAATAAAAAAAAAACAAAGCAATTAAAAAAGGAGAGAAGAAAAGTTTTATTAACGTCTATTAACTCATAAGAGAAAGAAAAAAAAGGAAATAAAAGATAATTCAATTTATACGAAACATGTAATCCAAATGAACAAACAATGAGAGTGGATCGTGAAGGAGAGTAGTAGAAATTCAAATGAAAAATGTTGATCCCCCTCTGGTTGATCACAGTCGAGTGAGTTCATTCAAAGATTCTTAACTCGTTGTTGTCCGGTAAAGCTTCGTGTTCATTGTCGAGTGAGTTTCTCTTATGTTAAATCTCCATAGAGATCATTAAGCTGGTCGTGTATCTTAATGAAGCGACAAGAAGCTTCGTACGCGTGAGACACCCACGCAGAATCACGACACGTAACGCCTTTATCGTCGAAAAACTCGATTAACGTCGCGCACTTCGCTGAAGCTTGCATAGGAACACGCAAAAGCATTATTCTAACGAAGACTAAAGAAATTTATTTCGATAGCGAGATGTAACTATAAAGTCTAGAATGTGTATATTGTATGTTTTAGACAGAAAGAAGGAGAAATATTGTATAGATATACCGGGGGGACTGCTTCAATAACTATTACCACTTTTCGTATTCCCGGTATTTGTTTAATTTAATATCAAACATTTTCTACTCAAAGTTACACTATTTTAACTATTTTAACTATATTCATTGTTTCAAAAGTTAGAAATGTTATACCAGTCAAAGTGGCTGCTTTTAAAAAGAACCATTTAAAATTTACTTAATTTCATGATTTTGTATTTTAAAAGCATTTTCTTGTTTCGTGAAATCAAAAAGTTAACGGAGATATATTTGAGCTAATAATAATAATAATTATTTGACCACATGGTAAATCGACCCCTCCCCCTTTATTTTCTCTCTCTCACGATAAATTGAAATACGATGTACATTATAGTTTTTCAACCAATGAGTCTGAATTAAAATTTTTAATAGGTTGCGTAATTATAGCTGCTACTTTTACGATAAAGCGAGGAAAGTAATTAATTACTAAGAAATATTTCAGAAAGTTTTCGTAGAATATTCTTACATGTTTTCGAGAATGCCACGGTATCACAATCGTATCTTTAAAATAATATAATATAAACAGTGATTAAAGTTTAACACAGGTTATTAAAAATTCGTATAAATATTATAAGTATGTTCGATAATCATTATAAATAAATGTATTGAGCATATAATACGTTGATGGGAAATATTTTTTATAAAAATAATCATTTTTATGACTTTTCAAGATTATCAGTAATTTTTTAAATAAAACTCTACATTTGTTTTTTCTACGTATCTGATTTCTCATAACAACAAAAAAGATAAAAAAAAACTTTATTTTTCAGGATGTAATAATTTAAAGAAAAAAAAATATCCTTTCGGCACTCTAATGATTATTAACCCTGTTTCAAGATTTCTCAAGTTTTCCTTGATTACTTCTATATTTTTTTTTTCTCTCTCTCTCTCTCTCTCTCTCTCATTTTCTTCATTTTCGATACAAACGACACTCGTGACATTATCTAGTTTTCTATAGGAGCGTGATTGCCAAGTACCGATTCACTAGATTGGTAAATAACCATAATAACACGCTGGAGCATCGTCCACTTTAATTGCTTCGAGATGCTCGGAAATTGATTATTATGCTTTTTGTTACAGCCCAGCGTGATTCCTTTACCAAATAGAAAATGAGGAAGAAAAGAAGTAACAGCGTTCGCTCGTCGTCAATAGAAAATTTTCCCTTTTTATATCTATATATAACTATACCTAGCAATAGAGATCTTTTCTTCGGTATTACAATGATACCAAAAGTGCCAGGTGTTGAACAAGCTGTAGCCTATTCGTATTTTTAAAAAATTCTCCATAAGATCACTCCTTAAAGCCGGTAAACGAGAATGTGGTTTACAAACAATCACGTTTTTTCTTAAACATTTACCTATACAAATATAATTTAAATAACAATTAATACTAATTCCTACGATATAATCTATGTATTCCTTAAATCAAACTAATCGTTCCTGATTATCACAAATTAATTAAGAAAATAAAAAACAATTTTCTCGGCAATAGGAAAATATTGATATAGCGAACTTTATTGGGTCCAATAAAAGACTGACGTACGCCTACGATATGAATAATTACTACGAATCGAAGGTATACATGTTACTTACGTACTTATGTGACATACACGTCGATATTTATCGAACATGCATTACGTAAGTGACACAGATGGCTTTTGTCCAGCTTGTTATTGTCTTCTTCCATACAATTGACGTAACCTCGTTACGTTTTCACCATGGCAATTCGTCTTTTTTTTTTTTTAACAAAAATTCCTATTTTTTTTTTATATATATAAAAAATTCCTCAAATAATAGAATATAATAATGATTATAAATGAACGTAATGGAATACATTTTTCTATGAGATTTATCAAGATGTTATTTAAAAGATTCAATTAATTTAAAAATTCGTAAAAGAGAGAGAAAGAGAAAATGAGAGAGGATAGATAATTTCTAGAATCAAGCGGAACCATATCAAATATTTCGTGCGTCTATATAATATGCGTATGTATCTCTACGTACTACTCTCCTTATGTATTTACATAAGCTACGCGTATTTCTATATACACGGTTTCTCTTATGTTCATATACGATTTTCTCTATTACGAGCAAATAACAGAATTCCTTACGGTAAATTACGAATCGAGGATCCAACTATCGTCGGCTTGTTCAACGCAAAAATTTATAATTAAACCTTTAACCGGATTGACGTATATACGCCGCGAATTTGAAATACCATAGATACTACTATGTATTTCTCTACCTGATGGGACCCCATCTTAATAGGGGATCGAATTAGAAGTAACAATTATAGATTATAATAGATAACTATTTATTAAATTGTTCGCGGAAAGTAATTTTGTTTTTTTTTTTTAATGGTAAATAAAATAACTATTTATTTTGTCGTCACACTACATTCAATTGGATGACCTAAACGCGGTGTACCTTTCAAATCGAAATTTCGAGAAAAATAATTATCCTTTAAGTTAGTAAAAAAAACAGTAAAATATAACAAAAATGTTGACTTTGATTTTCCATTTCTTATACGATCCCCTTTTAAAAACCATGTAATAATTCTAATTTTAAATTAATAAACACATATTCAATTGTACAATAAAATATAACTTTTGTTAAAAATCGGTCATTTTAATGGGGTTGCAGTATAAATAATTATATATAAATAATCGGGGTAAGTTTTAGAGTTTAATTCATTGCATGTCGAAATAAAGAAACGTTGTCTTGTCGTAGATAAAGATCAGTCTAATGATCGAAATTATAAGGAAACCGAATTAGTCTGGGGGAAAGAGGAGGAGGGTGGAAGAAAAAAAAGAAAAAGAAAAGAAGAAACATCTTCAGATATTCTGGCTCTGTAAAATTTCGAACATTTTTCTAACGACTAGTTTCGAAGATAGGCAGGTAGAGATCTTAACAACCGACTTAGTGCTTCTTCGAGCGCATCGGGTAATATTCGAAACACCTGCCCCTTGATTACAAATGTAAATTGCTTTAATTAGATAATTACGCGCGTTAGGTGGATATTACGATAAAACCGGTATATACACTTTTTGTATTATACTCATCACACAAAATCATATAGATAAATAAATAAATTTTACTGATTTAAATTAATTCGAATGCTATTATAAGAATTATACAATTTTATCTTTATTTTAATGTTCTCTCTCGTAATTAAACGTTGAAATAAAAAGTCAACTTTATATTATCCAATTATGATGTAAGTAATAATAAATATAAGAATTTATTTTTTTTTAGTTTTATACTTTTCAAATCATTCTCTGGATCCTTTTGTGATTTTCAAATACTATAATATTATATATATATATATAAACTTCTTAATATATATCTATGAAAATAAAATAATAATAATTATTGAAGAAATCGAAAATATATAATTTGAATGGATTTGATAATTCAAACGTTAAATTATCGATTGATATAAATAATAAATGATTTTTAAATGAAAATTCAAATTCCATCAATACCAAACTTACTATATTTTTGACAATAAAACAATTTGTATAATTATAATTACAATTATCATTAAATCACAAATGAACAAAAATGAATAATAACACACATAGAAATAGATAATTTAAATAGAAAATAAAAAAAAAACCCGATCACACATTATATAGACCAGTGGTTGTAGACGTACGTTTAGAGATAATTCATCTGTAAATTGCAATATAAGAGAAACCGAAAAAGACAAAGAGAACCGAGTAAGTCGCCCTATAAGCGTCCCCTCGTGGACGATCCCGAGAGGTTGGAGTGAAGGGGCGCGAAACTCGCAACCCTCTTCTTCCCTCCGAGAGTAGCCTTGAATGGTTCGAAAATTCAAGCGCAAAAAAAGGAAATAGGAAAGCCGCACGCACATGGTCTTGAATACTCGAGTGACTACTGATGGTCACGCTTGCGAACGGAAATTCATCGATTTATTGACACGCACATATGTACCTATATACATATGTACGTGCATGCACATATATATATATACAATACATATGCGTTTTCTCTTTTTCTCTCTCTCTGTCTCTCTCTTTCTTTAACTATCCTTTTCCTCGTTCAGAGATAGATAGATAGGAAGAGAGAGAGAGAGAGAGAGAGAGAGAGAGAGAGAGAGAGAAAGAGAGAGAGAGGGAGAGAGTTTGGAGTGTAATATTCAAACACAAAGAGGAACTAACCTTCACGCTCTTCGAATCGATCACCGGTGGCCGAGGAAAGCGCGTCGCTGGGAAAACAATCACATAATGCACTGGACACTGTGTACACGAGAACACTGGCTCCTTTTCTTTTTCCTTGTTCTCTTTCGATCTTTCTATCTATCTTTTTTTCCTTCTTTAATTCTATCTTCTTACAAATTTGTTGGCCCTTCTAACGTTCGTTATTTTTTCCTTTTCTCGAAGTTGTAGTACAAGAAGCAACCAAAGGGTTGCGGTATGCGGTAAGTAGTGGTTACCACCGAAGGAAAAATGCCAGGGTCGGTTCAACGACAAAGAACAACAAGCAGCAGCAGCAAGGACGAGAAGAGAAGAGAAGAGAATATCGTCCCTCTCGTTCTTTCACTTCTGTTTTCTCGATCTCACGACCGACCTTTCTTCCCTCCCTTCTTTTTCTCTCTTTCTTTTGCCCTTCCAACTATTACTGGTAGAAGGAAAACAATAAAACTGCACGGAGTGTCGAGGAGCTGCTTGGCTATCTCTCTCTCCCTCTCTCTCTCTCTCTCTCTCTCACTCCCTCCCTCCCTTTTTCTTTTTCTCTCCCTTTTAAAACCGATCTTATCGTCCCTTCCACTGGATCTTTCTCTTTCTCGTTCACGCGGTTCTCGAACGCACCTGTCAAACGTGCAAAGGCGTAGAAACGAGGGAGATCCGCGTTGGGGTAAGGAAACCAAAATAACAAGAATCTTGGATAAGTGTTATTCGTTAAAAGTACACTTTTTCCTTGTCATAATACCGGCTTGTTTGTTAATAATATAAACCGGCTTTCTATATCTTTTTTATTTTTTTCAAGGAAAACAAATTATAATAGTAAAGAAGATAAATATACTTATAGTTTGTGATATATTACAAGTATACGTTGAATAAAGATGGTGACAATAATACAAGAAATAAGGGAAGAAAATGACAAAAATGACGCGACCGAGCCGCCGTCTTCTCTTTTCAAACGCGGACGATAACAATGGCGGCGTCCGATCGAGAGAAACGCCACGAGAACTCGTCCCAGCAACGGGGATTCCAAATGCACGAACAACATATAATACAGAAACCGGCTTCGAAGCGCACCACCAGCGTAGTATCGAGAGAGAAGATGCCACGAGTATTGTATATCGCCACGCGCGTACTCGCCTATGAAGTATCGTCGTCCTCGTCCTCGTCCTCTTCGTCGTCGTCGTCTTTCGCTTGATCTCTCGCAAGTATCACTCTCTCTCTCTCTCTCTCTTTTACCCTTTCTTTTTCTATTTCTCTCTCACTCTGTTCATCCCTACTTATCTTTCTTTCCCCTCTTGCTCTCTTATTTTACTCTACTCACTCCCACTTTCTCCTTTCTCTCTCTCTCTCTATCTATCTATCTATCTATCTATCTCCCACCACAGCAAAAGTAACTACACCTATCTGTCCTGTTGTCTGTCTCTCTCTATCTATCTCTCTCTCTCTCCCTCTCTACGTTTCTCAATCTCCTTCTCTTTCTCTGTTCACCGACCGACCGTCGTCGTCGTGATCTTCTTCCTTCCTCCCTCTCCTTTTCGTTCACACTCCCTCTCTCGTTATCTTCTCTCTTAGGAGCGCTCGCGGTGGCGGCTCTACGAGGACTACGAGGACGTTTAGCCAACGAAGAAGGGAGGAGGCAACGAGAACGTTTCGACGAAGCTACCCGAGCCGCCGCGAACCATGGCCGTCGAATAGAAAGCACCGACTTCGGAAACGAAGGGAGTGGTGGGGGATAGAGCAGAAGTATCTACTACACTACTACATTACTACACCACTACTCATGAGAGCTAGGGAGCAAAGCGATGGTGGGGGAAAACGTTGGGTACACGCGGAGAAACCGAATGAGAGTTAGATGCTATGGGGGTAGGGAAAGGGTAGAGGGGTGGAAGGGCGTCGCTCGATCGCTCGTAGAAAAGGCCAAGAGAACGTGTTCGGGCGTTTCCGGAAGCCCTCGGCTTTTCTTCCCCCATACCATGCTTTGCCAAATGAGCTTGTGGTGGGGACACACCGGCGAGTTTCAGGGGCACCCGCCATTACCGCGGAAAAACGAAGCCCAAGGTTGAAAGCCACTGTCTAGCTAGTTCTCTCTCTCTCTCTCTCTTCTCTCCTCTCTTCTCCTCTCCTTTCTTGTTTTCTCCCTATTCTTTTTCTCTCTCTTTCTCTATTTTATGAAGAACTCGTTGAACGAAGAAAATACCTGCGAGTCGAGCCATAGCCGAGAGTGCATCTAAAGCAAAAGAGATGGAATCGGATGGGATGCTGTGCTGCTGCTGTTACTGCTGGTTTGTGCCTTTTGTTGGCTAACTAAGGAAACCAGAGAAATTCGTGAGATTCTTGATAGCGGTGCGTAATACGGCGAATACACATTTGGATGATGTATACAAGATTCGAATGATACTTTGATTCTTTTCTTTTCTAATGGATTATCTTTTTATTCTTGTAAGTCGTTCGAATTTCAAAAATGTTTTCTTCGATTAAGATAAATACTCCCGATTTTATTTTTACGATAGAGTTTTGTGTTTTCTAATAATATCTGTTACATCTTGTATAATCTATTTAATGTATTTTATATATAGAGAGATATAAGTAAATAAAAATAATTGTTACATGTTGTAATTATTTCGTATTATATTTATTAAATACATATACATGTATATATGAGGTTTCTAGATCAATGAAAATAAGATATACTAATTTTTATCATAAACATATTGTTTAATCTTTCCTGTTATCGACTTGACCTTTTAATCGATTACGAAAGAAACGTATTGCCGGTAATTATCGATGCCTTGCATATATCTCTCCTTCCTTTCGTTCCGACACGGAATTTTGCAACGTGCAGTACCTTCTGCGCAAGTTTCGCACAAGCTTCATATGACCAAAAACTACAAAACACAAAACTAAAATGGAAAAAGGAAAGAAAATAGGAAAAGAAAAACTCTAAAATGATAGGAGCAACATTGAAAACAACTGTGCATGCGAACACTGATCGTTTTCTATTTGCTCCGATATATCGGTCGCAGTATCGATAAAATAGTATCGATTAACATTGTACTGCTTTTCTCATTCTTTCTTTTTCTTTTTTATCGGAAATTGGCGCGGGGCATACAGTCTGTTAAATGAACAGAGGTGTGGCCTCAAACAAGACGTATGTATGTGTGTGTGTATTTTCAGGGAAGTACCGCATGAGTAACACGTCCTGTACTTTGCAAAACGATTCCAGCGCAATCTATCGGCAGGTGGTATTAGTAACTTAGTGAAATTACACGCTCGATCGGTCTTCCATAAGCAAATTTCATCTCTGACCTTTTTTTATCTCTTTAAATAATAATTTTTTTAAATAAATTCAAATATTTCTATATTCAAATGTTCCCATTGTTTAATACGAATTATTATGATGATTAATTTAAATTCAATTTCGATCATTTTATCCACATTCGACAGAATGAAATAACTCTTTTCGTCACAATCATATTCTAATAATAAATTAAAGAAAAAACCGAACTAATAATAAATTGTCATAGAAAATATTAACGAAACGTGGGAGGAAGAAAAAGACGGAAGGACGATCGTGGGACCATTGCCGACGAGGACGAGAACGAGAACGACGATATCGTTCGTCTGGAATTCTACTCAGTTTCTCCATATTCCACCCCCGTCTTTACCATCTTGTATTTCCCTCTGTACAATTACACGTTGCGACGATGATAAACGGTGTTATTTCAAAAGCGTGGGCAACAACGATCGGAATGGTAGTAGACGATAGAATGTGACATTCGTCCATTATTCAACGAGACGGCGTACGAGACAAAGACGATACAGAGAGAAGAGGATAAAAGAGTAGATGAGCGGGCGAGGGTGTGTGTTATGTAGAAAGACAAGGAAAGAAACCAATGTTATGTTGGCTTTTATCGTTAGTCAGTTACGAGGACGACTAATATTCCGTAGCCTAGACGACTAGGCCGAGTTCCCGCAGTTTTGCATCCTACTTCTCTCTCTTACTCACTCTCTCTCACTCTCTCTCACTCTCCCTTCTTTCTCCTCTTGCTTTCAGGCTGTATATTTATCGGAAAACGTATCGAGGCCACGCGAAGCAAAGCTCCTGGAGCGCAGGTCCGTTGTTGGCGGGACACAACCCCCTGAAACATCCCCTTCTTACCTTCGAGACACCGCAACTAGAACCGCTGGCGGTAGCTCGAGGGATCGTAGGTGAGTTTAACGGTGTGGTTCGACCTACCCGCGACCGTGGATTCCTTCCTTCGCCGAAATTCCATTGTGTTCTCTCTCTCTCTCTTTCTCTTTCTCTCTCTCTCTCTCTCTTCCTCTCATTCGTCATCCCTTCTCCAATCTATCTCTTTCTATCTTTCCTCAACGCACACACGACGAAAGCAAGGATGCTTGTGACCGTTCGCGGCAATGCAACGGCACAGCCTGCGTGTTTCCTAAGCGACGACGACTCCAGAGAATATAGTGACTCCAAGATTTCATCGTGAGATAACTCATATTACATACAACATACACACACACACACATACCCAAGTATCCATACAAACGAAAGAGAGCAACAACAGCAATTATCCCGTTCGTGATCGATAATGAAGCGTACGACGACGTGCATCCTGTTTAAAAGAGCCGGATTTGCGTGCTTCAGCAGCATCGATTTCGTACTTCGATTTTCAAGATATTGTTCAACCTCATCGAGGATACCACGCTAGAGTGCTGAATCGACCTAAAGAAAAAGAGAGATAGAGAGAAAGAGTAAGAGAGAAAGAGAGAGAGAGAGAGAGAGAGAGAGAGAGAGAGAGAGAGAGAGAGAGGAAAGAAAAAAATGTGAAAAAGCATGCAAGGAGGGTGGAACGGTACGAAGCACACGTGCGTACGACCCATTTCTTTTCTTCTCTTCTTTACTCTTTCGTTATTCAATTTAGTTATTCGCGTTCTATTTTACAATATCATATTTTATTGGGAGCATTTAATCGAGAGAGAAATCCTTTTCCGATCGTTCCGAATTCGTATGATAGCCGAAGGGTAGTCAATTTAATAACCCCATCGTATTCGAATATCTAATGATTTAATTAACGGTAACGTTTAGAACATATATACCTCCTATACCTCCTAGTATTTACCTATATGCATACGCACGTATCAAGTTATTTCTAATCAAAATTTGTATTCGGGAAATTTCATCGTACGCTCTCGATCCGCAGCACGCTAATGTTACAGCAAGCCGAATAAATTTGCATGGCTATGAATATATTATAAAAACGCGTCCTTCTCTTATTCTATTTCTATTTTTTTTTTCTCTTTTTACTCACATATACAAACGTACACATATACCGATAGAAATCAATATTTCCGGCCAATATGGAGGCAGGATCGAGTTCGATGAGGTTTTTTCGATTGGCACAACCCTGATTCGAAGAGTTCATTTATTCCATCTTTGAGAGATTCTTAATATTAACGTCGAAGGAGTAAACGTTCTTCATAATGTCCTTCTTCGGCTGGAAAAAAGGCGGTAGTGATACTTCCGATAACACTGGGAGAAATTTACAGGATGGCCTCTTTCAAATAGCCTCTCAAGCTTGCCACATTCTTGTACAGGTAAGTTCACCCGATGCACGATCGATCTATCTATGTATCTATCTATGTATATATATATATATATATATATATACACATGTGTACGTAAGCATATTTGATTATGATTTTATCTTCTTTTTGAATTTATATATCATTACGAACTAAAAAAGATCAAACTCTTTAACACGTTTACTGCTACTATACGTCGGTCATCAATAATTGGAATTTATTTCTTCGATGGTTCCCACGGTGGTATCCATCAATGACCAGAACGCTTCAAATGTTTCAATAATTAAAATTAAATAAATAAATATTGACGAATACAACATTTTAAATATCATAACTAATTTTAGACAATATTATGAATTAAAAAATGTACTAATCAACAATGAAAACGTTATATATTGTATTACAAATATTAAATACGGTTTATCGTTTTACTCTTTTGCGGCTTCCTGCAAAAGCATTCATGCAAATTTGACGTAGCAGTCAACGTATTTAAATTATTGACTCTCTTTTCAACTGCATTTGAATTTCCCGCTCACGCATGAGTTCAAAGATGGCACAATTGTATCGTCAGCTGAGCGACACTTAGCTCTTTGTATACCTTCCACTTTTATACGCGGAAAAAGAGTCGTCAAGCAGTCTACATACTTACTTTTTATTCTTTATTTGTGTGTATTATCTTGTGATAAACATTATTCTCCGAGAGAATACATACTATTTTTGCTACGATGACGATTTTCTTTGTGAGTATTCGATTCGAAGCACAGTGGTTAAATAGTCAACTTGTTTCTTTTCAAGCATTGAGTCAATGAACTACGAGAGCTGCATACTCTCCCCTCCCCTCTGGCCCCTCTCTCTCTTTATCTGTTAGTAAAGTGTTGGCGTTAACGCATGAAATATAATTGCATGTTCTTTAATTAAGTATAAAATAAAATATCTATCGACGCGAATAAATGTTTGGATGTATGCGCGTGTGTAGATGACGAGAACGAGAGCTTCATAGAAATGTTTTAATGTACGTAACGTATAGTATCTCTGCAAGGTCAGCGATATACGTATATATATATATATATATATATATATATATATATATATATATACTTATTTATGATCGCGACCATACGTGACTCACATGTAGTTGATAAGATGATTCTCTAACAGAGACATTTTACTTATTGTTAATCTTTCCTCGTGTGTGTATGTATACTTGTCGCAATTAATCCAATAAAAATAATTACTATCTACGAAACGCGGAGGGAGAAAAAATGTAAAAGAAAAGAAAAAAAAAAGAAAGAAAAAAAAGAAAAGAAAGAAAAAGAAAAAACAAAAATATAAAAAAAGAACTTATAACGAATCTTTTTAATCAAAATATTTTCATTCATAAAATAATTTGTATCGTATAATGTATCTATTAATATACGTTTTTAACTTATATACCTATGTTATGTCTTTTAGGTAAACAATACACACAACGTTTCTTACGGAGGCGGAAGCAATAATGTAACGAACGTTGCATATTCGAAATATTCAACCGCGGGTGGATCGACCACACTATCGACATCCACTTCGGTACGAGGAACGTCTTCGGGCAAACCGTATCCGAAATATGCCGAACCACGGACGAAGGACCAAGACGTTGTGGTTCTGTTACCGCATAGGAAAAGCAGGACACCCAAAATCAAGCACAAATTATCGGTATGCTAAATATCTTATATGTTTTCTTATTGGCAAGATTTTTTTTTTACTAAGAAATCCGATCGAATGTTCGTATAGAATTAACGAGAAACCGCAACAATTACCTTTTAACACGGACTTTGAAAACGTTCGTGTTCTTGAAATGATTATAAGCATTATTATAGGTTTATTTATATACCATCATATATTCCTACGATCGAATAATTCGAAATAACTGGAAACAAATCGAACTCTAAGAAATCCTATCGCTATGTAATTTATTTCGATAACCCTTAATCAAGACTTGTTAACTACAATCTTGTAAATTGTTACGCGTTACGTATACACGTTTATTATCTAAATCTCTATAAAGAATAATTCGTTTACTATTATACTTCCTCTTCATCTCTCTCTCTCTCTCTCTCTCTCTTTTTTTCTTTCTTTTCCGATATTGCCCTAAATATTTCTCGTGTCACGCACCCACTAACATTCGACTAATCCTATAAAAATCACCCCTTCGAGAGATTATTGGCAAATTTCAGGCGACGGTCTCGCCCATCGATTCTTTCTTTCTTCCTACCTTTCTTATTTCCTTTTACTCCGAAGTTTTCGAGAAGAAGGGCCACAATTTCTTGTCAGAGACAGAAAGAGAGAGAGAAAGAGTGAGAGAGATAGGTGTCGGAGTTGCGTGCCATTCGTCGACATCATTCGTTGTTAAATAATCGATTCGACCCTGGGGCACATGTCTTTCTTTTCTTTTTCCAAATATAGGCGAACTCACGCACACAAATATACTCTTTTTCTTTTTCTTTTTCTTTTTCTCTCTCTCTCTCTCTCTCTCTCTTTTTCTATCTCCAAGAAGGTGCATGCTCGAGAGCAATGAGAGTGGCGAAAGTCCGAAAAACCCCATGAGACCAGGAACGATATGGGGAGGGGGTAGAAGGTAGTGCTAGAAACGTAGAATTACGGGCATCCCAAGCATTATTACATCGAGCTTCATCAACACGAACAGTTCAATGCGTTCTCAGAACAGTATAATCTGATGTATCAAAACCAATTCCCGTGGCACTGACGACGACGACGACGACGACGACGACGACGACGACGATGAGATAGTGTCGGTGAAGCACGGTTAAAGTTCATACCAGTTTCGTGATTATAATACCATATGCAATGAGGAATCCGTTATTGCCATTATTACATGTCGTACGCTCCTCCTTCGGCACGATTAGTATTCCCTTAAGCGTGCTTCCTCCTCCTTTTTCCACCCCTATAACCCGGTACACGGGAAAGAATAGAATTTGAAGGGAAAACTCTATGAGAAAATGTACAAGAAAAATAAAGAAAGATCGAAAGTCAAACTTTTCTATTTTTTTTTTTTTTTTTTACCAGTGTCTATCACAACCCTTTCGATGATGATGTCAAAGATACGAGATACATGTAGATGCACACATCGATTCTTTTTCGGGCACGAGTTAGTGAAATTGGAAAATGATTTATGGAAAGGTAGAAAGTGCTTTTTTGCATTTTCCCCCATTCACCCTATCCGTCGCCTTTAGTTTCCTATTTCGTATTCACGTCCATCTAGGGGTGAGGGAGGGAGGGAGGGAAGAAGAGGGGGGGAGTGTATCTACCTAATGCCACCGGCATAAAGAAATAAATTGACGTTTATGTACTATCGATATTTATAGTTGAAAGTAATATATGTTCCGGACGATAAAATTTTCTTCTCTAGAGGCTGCTACTCTTTCTCACTTTCTTTCTATTTCTTTCGAAGATGATGAAGAAGAAGAAGAAAGAACTTGGTTCAAGATATTTTAGCGAGACATAAGAATTACTGTTACATTCGTTCAAACTCTTTAATTTGTAATATTTTCTAATACCATATAAAACGAATTATTTTATAACACCAATGTGTTCTATAGATATAAAAGTTGGAATAAACGGGGAAATGATAATTTTATGAACGTGTGCCACATATACAATGCATATATATATTGTGTGAGGTTAATATTATCGCGTGTTTAAAACGCATCATTCGTATTTCTCGCAAAGGTAACCTTGAAGAAAGAATGACTGCATCATTTCTCATGGAATAGCGTGGATATTGTCTTCCCGAGCGATTAATCATTTGTCCATATCGATTTGAGTCAATTCTCATTGGATATCTCGCAGGATGTACGAACGGTACGTTCGATTATTCCAAATCTCTTGAACATCGATTGACAATTTATAAAAAAAAAAAAAAAAAAACAAAAGAATAGGCCGAAAGAAGAAATACGAAATCAGAAAAAAACAAAAATTACAACGAAAAATATATCAAAGGGATCGCGTGTTCATTCGTTGTAACCGAAATGAAAGACAGAGAAACGTATAATAATTTCTATTCCTTATACATGTTTACGCGGACTCGGGAATCGAGTTGAGACTATTTTATTACTTCCAGACATTTTTATTACTCACGGACCTTCCGAAACAACTTTAACCCCATCGTTTCAACCGAAACGATCACGTTATAGATGTATACGTATTTACTTACATACATTTCTTCTTATGCGTATGTAATAGCAGATAGGTATTTATATTAAGGCCATCAATTTTTCAATGTTTCGTTTTTCATAATTTCACAGGTATATATATATGTATATACACCACTAGTGTATATAACGCCTAGTACGCTATTACCCTTTACAGTATTTTTAACGTTAGGAGGAGAAACAATTTCGAAATTGAGGGCTCGACGAAAATCGATCTCGAGTAGTAATTAAACGGTTCGTACAACGTTGTGAAAGAGATGTAATTACTACGAGCGTGGAAACTATGCACGAAATAAAGTCGTAATAGAATTTAAAAATAGGTCAAAGAGAACATTTTCGTGTTTCGTCGCATGCGCGCAAAAGAAAAAAGAAAAAAAAGAAGAAATATGAGAAGAATCTTTGTTCAATCAAGGGAATTGCTGAAGTGATTTAGGACATATTAGGATTAAAAGAATGTCGATTTAAGACAAACATATTTTTTCATTTCGAAGTTGGCCGGGCCAAGGTTTCGTGACAAAATATATTAAAATAGATCGATAAGGTTGCTGAAGCTTCACCGCGATGTAGCAGAAAGCTTCATCAAATATGCATCAGCCTCGAAAACTGACATTTGAACGTGGTGCCAGGTGCCGCGTTGCCACGTTTTCCTTTCGACCACGAAAGAACATCGTTGATAACGTCGAAAAACTTTTACTTACTTTTTTTCTCTTTTTCTATATTTCTCTCTCCTTCTTATCCCCCAAACTCGGTACCAACAATTTTTCTTATGAATTTCGGAAGAAACTATACCACGACCATCGACCCACTTTTCTTCAAATATTTTCTTTCTTCTATTTTTTTTTATCGTTTTATCGTTTCGAAATCAAAGTTTAACTAAAGTTTATTATATATAGGTATAGATATAAATAATTAAATAGAAATATATATTATCAATAAGAAGCGATCTCGAAATAAATGATTAACGATTATTTTTATCAAATAATAAGAATCGGTATTAATGAATAATAAAAATAATCGATATTCTTTTAAATCATTAGTTGATTTTTTACTCTCGTAAATTCATTTTATAAAAGAGGATAAAAAAAAACATGATCAACATTATTTACTCTAATATAATAGTCCTTATTCAAACAAAATATAAATTTATCATGAAATACTGTTTATCGTTTAACGAGTATCGATTATTAAGATTATCTTTTATTATTAATAATTACGAATAAATATTATGAATCTCGACGAATATATAATATAATAACGAAATAATCGCCAAAATAATAATAAGCAGTCAATCACTGACCTAGTTCGTGTAGGAATCAAACAACCAATGTGCGAGACAATGTATTGTTCCCGAAGACAAAAATTTCATGTCGCCCATTGGCGATGAAGACCAGTAGATGACGAAATTGGAACACCATTCTTATCGTTTTCAATACCATCGTCTGAAAAAAAAGAAGAATGAGATAGAAATAGAAAAAGAAAAAGAAAGAGAGAGGAAAGAGAAAATTCAGACGTTTTCTTTTACCACGAAGCTTCCATTCACACATCACTCATCCTTTCGTTCGTTTATCTGCCTCAGACAGACTTCCTAGTCGGTCGTTCTATCGACTCTACTCCTTTTTGCAGTCATTTTTACTAAACTGCCTTACGCAATACGTTCGCGCAAAACGATAAGCACATTGTCGTGCGCGCATTGTACCGTGGAAAAATGAACTCGCGAACCGAAACGTTCTGGTTATTGAAAAAAAGGAAAAGAAAAAAAGAAAAAAAAAGAAGAAAAGAAAAATACCAACTAAATTTTATTTCTTTTCTATTTTTAATTACATAAGCAGCATACACGTCATATATGTAATCTGGATTTTCATTAAGGTATATTACGCAAGATGATTTATTCGAAATAACGCGAATAGTAGAAAGAAGGTCAAAATATTTTTCATATCATAAAGGGATTAAAAAAAAAAGTAGAGATGTTACATTACTTTTACTTTTCTTTTTTATTAAAAAGCGAACTTTACATTCGTAACTTAATTTTAGGGAAAAGTAGTAACACATTTATATTAGTTAATAATATGTTTACGAGAAAGATGAAATGTCTTGGCTTATTGTAAAAAAAGAAAAAACGAAAAAGTAGATTTAACGATCCTTTTTCTCTTTTATCTTATTGTATTTTCTTTTCTCCTTGTTGTCACACGCGTGCATCATATTCGTAATTTGATTTTCCGAAAGTAAAGGTTTCCTTTAGAGATCGTTATACGATGTAAGTATATACCATCATACTACGTGGCATACATACGTTATTACATCGACACATTTTTCAAAACGAATAAATTTAACGTCGTGTAACGAGAGATTCGATTAGTAAGCTCTCAGAGCATTCGTTTCTATTTTTTTTTTTCCCATAGCGGAACCTCGCCATCTGTCATTATAATCATTTGCTCCATTGACATGCATTTTCCCCTTTCCTCGTTTCTATCAATCACATCATTACTGTCGCACGCGCGCTCGCGCATATCACCATGTTATTACGATAACGTGATTAGTGAAAATATCGTGGAATCTATGTTTGAAACGATCAACGTCCAAACGAACGACTACGAGCTGCCAAGTTGTAAAATGTAAAATATAATATAATAATGATAAATAATATATATCTATATGAAACATTGAAAGTATTCGTGTAAGTACACTTATCTACACCGACATACTCTTTTATATGGAATTGTCGAAACGAATTTAGTTAATGAAAATCCTTTTTACGAACGTATTTTGTTTTATCGTTAGACGGTCTCGGAAAATGCAAGATTGGACGTTAATTCGTCGACAGGTGATGACGATTTAGAGTTATGGGACCAATCTGGATTCATGCTGCGAAACGACGTAGACGACCCTCTCACTAATGCAAAGTAAGTAAAACTATTAATTACAACAAAATGTGATTATATTAGATAATTCTCCTCTTTTATTTTTCTTTATAATAAAGTTTGGTAATTTATTATTTCTTGTTCTTTGCGTATGAAGAATACATAGTTTAAGCTTTGACATATATTTTGACAACCTATTTATATTTTATTTTGCATACGTATATCAAATTGTTAAATTATTATTATCTCATTATTATTAATAAAGGTGGGGTGCGCAAGGATGGTGCAGACCAAGTTGCATACCAATAACGGTGATCTTGATACTCATCGTTCTCGTAGTTCTGTTACCCCTTCTTGATCATGCCACGGATAAATTCGTATTAAATTCTACGAGCATCGATGCCGAACTAACTTGTATGGATAGCTGTAGTATATCTCTCGTCGAATCTATACCAATTGGATTGAATTATAGCAATAATTCGGTGTTACACGAGACTACCTATGACTCTTGGATGAACCTAATCGCAATGGCCGAAAACACGATAGAGATAGCGTCCTTGTATTGGACCATGAGAAGACAGGACGTTTATCCGGATGACAGTGCGAAAGAGGCAGGTGCCAGTGAATGATTTATTTATTAATTCTATTTATGTTACATGTGTATGATTCATCATTTATAATATTAAAAAATGTTCAATGATTTTAGGGCGAGGCCGTATTCCAAGCACTTATTGAAGCAGGACGGGACAGACAAATTTCATTAAAGATAGCGCAGAACATGCCTTCTCATTCGTATCCGAACATCGATACTGAAATATTGACGAAGAAAGCACACGCACAAGTGAGCCCTTTGATTCTGCAGATTTGTTTTATTGTTCGTTGAAGAACGATTGCTATTGAAGCATTACAAATCGGTTTAACGAACACTCCAATAAATTTCTATTACTTCGTTGCCTTCCTGTGTCTCTTCTATATCTAACGAGAATACCACTATGCGGGTGTAACCTAATTTTACGTTTACTTATTACCCACTTTCTCTACTTCGCCATGATTTACTCAAGAACCGATACCACGTGTCGCATCTCGGTAGAGTGAACTTTGAACTTTCGTTTTGCACTGTTCTATTTCTTTACGTTATTTAATAGAAGTACAACTAGGATCGTACAAATATGTTTATCTTTTCAGGTAAGAAGTTTGAATTTTGCTGGCCTCTTAGGTGGGGGTGTACTTCATACTAAATTGTGGCTGATAGATAGACAACATGTATATGTTGGTTCAGCTAACATGGATTGGCGATCTCTTACACAAGTTAAAGAACTGGGATTGGTTGCTTTAAATTGTTCCTGTTTGGCGACTGATTATGCCAAAATTTTCGACGTTAGTCATTTATAAATAACAAACTAATTTTATTACTATTTGATTATACACGATGTTTAAAAATTTATGTATTTCATTGTTTAGATTTACTGGCAATTGGGCAAAGATGGTAGAATGCCACCAACGTGGCCGGACTCCGTCAACACGAAAATAAATATCGATAATCCTATGAATTTTACCTTAATGGGTAATAAATACAAAACGTATATCGCTGTAAGTATTTCGTTATATTATTTAATTACAAATAAATTCTATACGAACTTGTCAATAATGATAAGATATTCATTTACAGAGTTCACCACCTCCATTTTCGCCTACTGGTAGAAGCAACGACATAGATGCCATTTTACATTGCATAGAAAAAGCGGAGAAATTCATTTACATATCCGTAATGGATTATTTTCCCTTGGTTATTTATACCCCAAAAATAAAGTAAATACTTTTTATAAACATTGGATTTATAAATTGTATAATATCAAATATAAGAAATAGTCTTTAATTTCATTTTTTGTTTTTTTTTTTCATTTTCTCAGATATTGGCCAGTAATAGATAATGCTTTGAGAGCAGCTGCTATTGATCGTAAAGTCACGATCAAACTGTTAATATCACTGTGGAAACATTCAAGAGCATCTGAAAGTTATTTTCTTAAATCATTAGAAACATTGACGAATAGTTACAGAAATGTTAACATTGAAATAGTGAGTATTCTTTTATGTTATAATAATTATTTTAATATTTTATGTGGAAAAAATGATATAACAAATAAAATATCTTTCAATATTTGTAGAAACGGTTTATAGTCCCAACTTCTACAGAACTGGACAATATACCGTTTTCAAGAGTTAATCATAACAAATATATGGTTACGGATATTTCTGCATACATAGGCACAAGTAATTGGTCTGGTGACTACTTTATAAAAACAGCAGGTACATTTTTTTATATATATATTTATAACTATTTGTACTTATTTATCATTATTCTTACTTATTTTATAGGAATTGGGACAGTTTTTGAAGATGTTGGCCATAAAAATCATGAAAGTATAAGACAACAACTGGAAAATATTTTTAATCGAGATTGGAATTCAAACTATTCATTTGATTTAAATAATACCGATCAAGTCCCACAAAAACGAAAAATTCCAATTGGAAATAATTATCTATTATCATCTCATATTTATCATATGCCTGCATAATCAAAACAGGTTACAATTATTATAAAAAAAAAGAAATGAAATATTGATAAAAAAGAAAAAAATAACAGATATAACTTCCTACCTTGATATAATTTCTATAAATATGATATATTTCTCTTTTATTGCATAATATATCTAAAAGTTACACATGTATCTAATTCAGAAAAAAGAAAACATACTTTCTTCATAATAATTAATCAAATATTGGAGACTGAGAAAGGTCTGGTTTTAAAATAACTAAGCAGTACTGAACAATTTTTAAACGCACATTGTATAAAAAAAAAAAGAAAACTATCCTGTTGAAAGTATACTAAGCGTGGCTTCTTCCATTTAATTGCTTCATTATATTTTTATACCTATATGAGCTTATATATGCTGATTTAAATCCTAAATCAAAATAATGCTCTCTATCTGCAATATTATATGTAATTTAGCAGATATAAAGTATATGTAATATACGTATATAAAATTATCTTTATTTTAATTAAAAGCCATAAATTCTATAAGTATAAATTCTATATTTAATATATTATATTATTAATTCTAAATAACACAAGATCACTGGCTACTATTAAACTTATGGCTGGAAAACGCAACTATTTTTTATTAAAATGCAATTATTCCCAAACAGAGGAAAACTTATTAAATGTTAAATAATACAGATTTTTTACATAATATTATAATCAATGAAATATTGCAAAAAATGTATCTGTGCCTTGCTTTAAGTGTCCTTGCATGAACATTCATACAGCCAAAATTCAAAAACTTATGCACATACACTTACATACATACATGATCCATATAAAAACTTATCAAAACAGTATATTTTCTATGAAGCATACATACATATGTGATTAATACTAACTAAATTATTACTAATATAAGATCTTACAAAATTTGTTATTTCCTATTTCACCATTCAAATGTGAGTCCTATTTAAGAATGAATCAGGTGCATATGTATATAAATTCCCATATGTTCTTGTGAAAGTAAATTCACATTTTTATGAATAAAATAAGATGTAAAATAATTGCACAATATAAAATGTTTAAAATATGAGGTCTTCGTATAGAAAAGTTACAATTATGTATATCATCGGAGATACTAAATACTTCCGCTATGTCATTTCGATTAAATAAACTTGTAAATAATATATCTTGTACATAAAGTCAATGTATTGACAATTAAATATTTGAATCATTCTAGATTCCATCATTATAATTTTAAGACATATATTTAATAGCATAATATATTAAAATATATATTGCATACACAGAAAGTTATATGATTATTACAAGTTTATTATCTCCAGAATATATGTATGTTCATTTAGAAATGTGCATGTGTGCAAGATATATACATATAAATGATAATTATCATTGATGTAAATCATATTGAGCAAAATATGTAAATTTATATTTGTTGAATCGAAATCTTCAATTTTGCAATCGAATAAATGCATAATGATTTTTTCAAAAATTACGAATAAGAAAATAATAAAAAAAAATGTACCAAATCAAAAAGTATTAAATGATTGTAAAAGATAGTAAAAATAATTTGTGAAATTATGTATCCTACTTGTTTTGGTTATATGTTGACAGCCATAACCTAAATCTTTAAATAACACTTTTTAATAAACACGTTACTGATAATATACTGAGTTGTTATTTTTTAAATGCATACGTATACATTGATTTCATATTCCTTGACTTGTGTTTCATTTGTTACTGTCAAAAAGTAATCACGTGACAATCCGCTATCTCGATTGGTTAATATTTTTAACCGTTTCCAAGATGGTATTCAATCAATTTAGTTTCATGATTAGAATGTTACAATTAAATTGTTAAACAAAATACCTTGTTTAATGTGATGTTATTTTCCAAATGTTTTTTCTTATATATATAAATCAAATGTTGTGAAATAAAGTATGTGTTAAACTATGTTTAATTATATGAAACTGACAAGGGAAAAAATATTTATGTTTATCAAATTATTAGCTGATGAACAAAATAAAAGTATACAGTTATCATATTTTATCAATAGAATGAGATATATAAAGTGCAGCAAAATTTTGAATTATGTATACATATTAATTTTTATTACATGAAAGATAACTTAAATATTTAATATTGCATAGCTGAATGTGTTATCATCGTGTTTACAAATTTATATTTATTTTTCATTTTCACACAATTGGAATTAATACGTATTTCATTCATGGATGATTTAGGTATATTATAAAATATGTTATTATAAAATTATTAAAATGTAATATTTTTCGTATTTAAGAATACTTAACCTTATAGAAGTGAATGAAATGGAAAGTATACAGGATCCTGATATTTCAACTGATTTAGAGACAAATGGATTTGATTTGTCTGCTGGAAATACATGGATTTATCCAGACAATTATCCTGTTAGAGAATATCAATATAATATTGTTAAAAAAGCTTTATTCTATAATACTCTAGTATGTCTACCAACCGGTAAGATAATTTTTTAATTTTATTTTATAAAAATAATTTCTATAAATGCATCTACAAAAATGATAAAAGATTAAGAAGTATGTTATTATTAGAGATACATTTTATTATTAGGGTTGGGGAAAACGTTTGTTGCTGCTGTGGTAATGTATAATTTTTGGAGATGGTATCCACGTGGAAAAATTGTTTTCCTTGCACCAACAAAGCCCTTAGTCGCTCAACAAATTGATGCTTGTTATAATGTGATGGCTATTCCAAGTATAGAAAGTATTGAACTCACAGGTATCTATTAAAAAATCAATTGAGTAATTCATAAGCTATATCAATTAATTCGACAAAACAAAAAGTAAAAAAATTATTGTATCATTTATTATTGAACGATAACAAAAATTATTCTCATCTAATGGTGTTAAATCTAATTACTAAGGAAATTTATTTTAAATATGAAAAATTAAAAAATAACATTATAAATTAATAAATAATAAATTAAATATACACATAATAAATTAAATATACACATAATAAATTAAATATAACAAATTCTCAAAGTAGAAATAATATATTTAGCTTGCAAATTTATCACCATTTTTTGAAGTTTCAATTAATATATGGATTTTCTTTTTTTAATAGGCAGTGTAAATCATAAAGCACGTCAAATAGCTTGGTTTAAGAAAAGAGTGTTTTTTGCTACACCTCAAGTATTTCATAATGATCTTGAAAATAATATTATTCCTAGTGAACTCGTAAAATGTGTTGTGATAGACGAAGCACATAAAGCATTGGGTAAACATTCATATTGCGAGGTACATGATTTTTTAAATTTCTTAATGATAAGATAAATCAATGTTCTATTTTGTTTAATTTTGATATTTCTAGTGTATCCGTATATTGACTGAGAAAAATCGATATTTTAGAATACTAGCACTTTCCGCAACACCGGGAAATAAAATTGCTAATGTTCATCAGGTATACTTTAAAAAAATACCTTTTTAAATTATTAATAAACTATTTTCCTAAACTTTTTACTGTATTATAGGTTGTGCAAAATTTATGCATTTCGCATATAGAATTAAGAGATGAAGCATCTCTTGATCTAATGCCATATGTTAATCAAAGAAAGACAGATATCATTTTAGTTCCTCTTGGTCAAGAATTAGAAAAGTTTAAAGATAAATATATTAATATAATGGATCGTCATGTAAAATTTCTCATTAGATGCAATGTTATTCGCGGACAAACTGCAAATATTTCTAAAGGCAAAGTAAGTTCATTTGTATATAATAATAATTCAGTTATATTTCTTATAATATTTTCATGTATATTTATATATATATATGTATATTTTTCTTTTTCTTTTTATAACTAGATCTTTATGATACTAAGGGAATTTCAAAACACGCCAAATCAATCAGGAAATAATAACCAAATTAAAAAAACATTAAATATTTTGCTTACCATGTATCATGCTTATGAATTAATGATTCGGCATGGACTTCGTGCCTTTTATAAGTTTTATCAAAGTAAATGTTTATATAATATGAATCTGTATGGCACTAGTTATATATTTAATATGTTTAATGTCCTTTTAAGATCATTCTGATAAATTTTGGATGAACAGTGAAACTCAACTACAAGAATTAATCGCAGAAGTTCAAACTTATTTGGGACCATTTCCTGATCCTCAACTGTTTATTAGTGGAAATATTCCAGAAGTTAGTATTTCAATTTACCATATGTCTTAATATTTTATTAATTATTTGATTCAGTATAATAATGCTTAAATAATGTTTTTGTATATTTAGATTCCAGATAATCTTGTATTCGGACATAATAAGTTTTTAAAATTAAGAGAATTATTATTGCATCATTTCTCAATGGCAAGTTCTTCTGGAAAAGATACAAGGGCTATAGTCTTTGTAGAGGTTTGTGCATATATGAATTTTATATAAATACATATATTGTTACTAATATTTATTTCAAGAATAATTTTTTTTAATTTTAAGTGTAGTATAGAGACATTGTCAGCGAGGTATACATTTTATTGTTACAAGCAAAACCCATGATAAGACCTCAAATGTTTGTTGGCAAAACTGAACAAAAACAGAAAAGTCAAATAAAGGCGATAGAAGATTTCAGGCAAAATCGTGTTAATGTACTCATTTCTACCAGTATAGGTATATATTATAATACGGTTAATATTTGTATATTTTGATAAAAATAGTAGTAATAATTAATGTTTGCTCCTGTAGGTGAAGAAGGATTAGATGTTGGAGAAGTAGATTTGATAATATGCTTTGATGTATCACAAAAATCTCCTACTCGTCTTGTACAACGAATGGGAAGAACTGGACGAAAACGAGATGGTCATATAATAGTTCTTGTTACAGATGGTAAAGAACACGAAGTACGTACTATTATTTTTTTGTTTTTTTCCGATTTATTTCTATTATACAATTTTTAAATTTATATTATATATATATGCATTATTTGTGAATCTATAGGCCTTAAAATCTACAATGCAAAGAAGAGAATCTTTAAACAGTAAAATTCTCAATACAAGCAATATCAGTTCCTCTTTATATGAGGAAAATCCTCGCATGATACCAGACGTATGTAACCCAGAATGTCGTAAAATGCATATACATATAAAACCAAAAACTCCTGTGAAAAAAGGTACTAAATCTAAGAAAGTAGATAATCAAAAGTCTAATGAAACATCTACGAAAAAGATAAAAACTGCCAAACAATGTAAGTATTTTGATGTAATCATAGTTTACCTCACAAATGAATTATATCTCACTGATAAAATAGTTAAAAATGTGCTTGAATATTTTTAGCTTCTATTAATGAAATAAGAAATACGAATCAGCCTTCATTGTCAAAATTTCTCCTAAAAGCAAAATTTGACGAGCAGCCTAATAATGATAATGATTATAATAACGACGATGATGATTTTGTTGAAATTGTAAAGCCTACTATAATAGAAACTACTATCTCAAATAATAAAACTAATTTAATAAAAGCATCGAATGTTAAATTGCTAACTTGTGACAACGAAGCAGTTGACTTTTTAACATTGTACGCTATGAAGAAATCAGAGGAGGAAATGAAACCGAAAAAACCTAAAATGGATACCACTTATGTGTCTTTAACTGAATCAATAACAAATTTCATTGATTTTACTATACCTAGTTTAGATATACTTGATGATTTGGCTGATTATTTAAGTAATATTAAAATAGATTTATCATTGCCAAAAGAACCTTCTCAAAATGATTATGATGATGACGACAACTTTTGCTTTAATAATCAATACAATATTGTGAGTCCAGTAAACATAGGCATAAATGTATGTACTGTTAGTAAATCCAAGTTCGAAGATTTACTCAATGAAAGTACCGATTCTGATGATATCGCAGATGACGGAAATAATTTAAATAATAAGGATACTAACGTTAATATTGTAGAACATAGTACAGCTGGAACTGTAATAAGTACAAAATGTAGTAAACAAAGTGATAATTTTAATCCTTCGAATACAAATAGTTATGTACCAATGGATGCCGAAGTTAGTTTTTTTGAAGATATATTTAATGATTCATTTGATTCTATTGAAAGTGATTGTAATACCGATAATGTTGAAAATAATCAATTAAAAATGTCTGATTCAAACAATGACTCTTCAAAAATAACAACAAGTAATCAAATACAAGAAAAAACAAATAATTCTACGTTAACAAACATGTTAGATAAGAAACAACCTAAAGAAGAACGCTCAAAACATTGCGAAAATATGTATTCCATAAGTCAAGCTGTTAATAAAATAGCACAAATAAATTCCAAAGAGGATGTACGGAATGCATTTACGGAAGTAAAAGATACACTGCAATATGTAGCACAAAAGTCTGAATATACATCAACTAGTAATAAATCACTTATACAAAGTAATATACGAATGAGTGACTATGAATCCGAAGATGATATATTTGCATCTGATTCAGAAGATTTGAAAATAATTTCTCTAGGCAATGAATCAACGAACAAGACAAATCCGAAAAATGAAACTTTACTAAACTCAGAACAAAGTATTCATACAAAATTAAAATGTATAGGAGAAAACCAGTTTGAAGTTGATGATTTTGAATGGAACAATGACTTTGAAGTATCGTCTGTTTCAGCTGCAAATTCAAAGTATTTTAATTTAAATTCTACTACTAACGATAGTGTAAAAAATAACGATGCTTTAGTATCATCTTTCGCGAATGATATTATGGGGGATGATGTGGATAGCGATGAGTGGATATCATTCCAGCCAAAATCCAAACCAGAAGAACGTGTAAAAAATAATTCTATGAAAATAGCAAAAAAATTATCTACTATAAAGCATTCCTTTCCTAATTCCATTTCCGTGGACGATCAAAATGATTCTGAAAATGATTTTGTTATAAGTACAAACGATATAGAAAAATTAAATCAATTGGAAACTAGTTATTTCTCAGAACAGAGAAGTCAAAATTATGATACGTCTATTCCAAGTAGCAGCTATTGCAAAGATAAGACTTTTAAAAAAGTTGAAAAACAAGGAATGACATTTAACAAATTAAGTTCTTTTAAAGCCCAAGATAAATATTTAAAGTCACAAGATTTTAATAAAACAAGTCAGAGCAGTCAATCAAAATATATGAAATCTTCAAGGGATCCCTCTTACAAAAACAAATCAATAAGTCAAAAGAGTAAAGTGAGAAGTCAAAAGAGTAAAGTGAGAAGTCAATGCGAATATATTGATTATGAAGCAGCAGTATCGTGTAATAGTAGTTCTAGTGAAAGTTCTGGTGCAGACGAGGATTTAAAAGATTTTGTTAGTTACACTCAATACGCACAAGAGGAAGATGTACATGCTTTATATCTACAAGCCAGTAAAAGTCCTATAAAAAAACCTGGTGCTTTTGTTTTTAAAGAACCTCAAGTATCTACAAAAATAACAGATATATATTCTCAACCTTGTTCACAGGCCGATGAAACGTACCTTCAGGTAAATTTGAATATTTTTTATTTCAAGTATATATATGTAATATTTAATTGCAAATTAATTAATGTCAAATTTGTTTTATTTAGGATTCCTTTTGCGTAAATGGTGATGAAGATGACGATGTCGATGAGAGTAAACCTATTCATGGATATTCTATATTGGAAGAAGCAGAGAAAATACTAGAAACTAAAAAGAGGAAACGAATTAAATCTGATAGATCAGAAAATAGTGTATGGAAAAATAGAAAAAAAAGAAAAAAGAATAAAGTAATAAATATTTCTTCAAATGATAGTAGTGAGGATGAAACTGAAAAATTACGTATAGACATTCAAAATGAATCGATGATGTTGAAAGGTTTACATCCATAAAATTTTGTATTGTATTATATATATAGAAAACTATGAAAGATAGAAACCAAACTTAAATATGACACTATTTCTCATAATTTCAGATACTTTTAATTTTACATTGAATGTGTTAATTTTTTACTGTTATTTTTTTTTGTATAGAAATATTTATGAATAGCAAAGCATTGTTTTATACTAAAATTTATATTAAATGAGAGGATTGTTTCGCATTTAAAATATCATATCGTATATTATACAGATATATGAAAATTTGTCGCTGAAGAAAAAATAATTCTCTTATTATTGTTATTTCCAATTGTCTTCGTTCAACTATTTTTACTCTAGGGTTATTAGATTTTATGCATAATTTAAATGAATAACAAATATACAACAGATTTATTTCTATAATTAAATATAGTTAAATCGTGACGTGTCAATGTAGTTAGAACAAACCTTGAAGAATTCGAATATAGTAGGAACCAGGAGACGCTAAGTAGACACAAAAGAAAGAATAGATAGAGATAAGAGACAATTGGTTCTGTTCAAGCTAATTTTGCATATTTCATCTATATAATATAAATGTTATTTTACCGTTTTCATTACCTCGATCATTCGGCGAGTACTGTTATTTGATAATTTAAAGCAATTTGGCGTGGAAAATATTTTCGTATAACACGTGTTTTCTAATCAAATAGTAGTAATAATAATAGTAATAATAAATATATATTAATATGTATATATATTTTTGTATAATTTATATTTGGCAATAAGAAATTGTATTACTTTTTCAAGGAATATAAGTATTTTATTTATTTCTTTTTCCCGTTGGAAAGTTCATGGACAATACTTAAGAAGTTAGTTAACACAAAAAGTTCGTTGGTTTTTTAGAAAACTAGATAAGATTAAGAAATTTTAGACGAGCAGGTATATCAGGTGAAGATGCTGTCCATCAGTAACAAAGAAATGAACTATCAGAAGAGAAACGACGTACAAAAAAAAATATTTATATATATTATATATAAATGGAGAGAAAAAGAGAAAAATGTTTAGAATAATTAAATGAATAAACATATACAATTAATTGAAATTAACGATAATAATAACAGAAAATAATAATAAATAATCGGTTGGATCGATTTACGAACATATGTGTGTATGTATTAAGTCGGCTTGTATTGTTAACGTTATTGGTGATATTTATATAAGATATATTTTTGTATAATTTATATATCGCAATAGAAAATATTATGATGATTTTTCAAGGAATACAATCATCTTATTTATTTCTCATTCCCGTTGAAAATTTCACACAGAATTGTAGAAGTTGGTCATAACAGAAAATATGCAGTATTTTTGGAAAACTGGATAAGATTAAGAAGAACCTTTAGTCGACCAGGTATGCATTATCAGATTAAAGTGCTGTCCTTCAATAACAAAGGGATGAATTGCTAAGGAAAGAGAAAAGATATCCAAAAAAATGCCCCTACAAATTCTACCTGCACTATATAAGGAGAAGCTAGGAAAATTTTCGTCATTTGTGGAGCTACGTTAAACGGACCAGGAACGTTTGGAAAAGCTCGTTAGTTTCACTTATAATAGGATCTATTAGAACGAATGTAAGAACATCTTCAATATTTTATTATATTTTATTTTAAGTCCTAATTATATATATATTCAATTTTTAGGCTCCTGTTAAATAAATGTATTGATTTATATAAAAAATGATCTAATAAAACAATGAAAATGTTTCGTGTTTTAATAATATCTACATTGATCTGCTTGGGATTGGCGAGTTCGATTGTAAAACGTAACAGTAGCTTGCAATCAACTCAAGAATCACAACAGCAATCTCAACAATTGACAGTCGCTGAAAATCAAAACAATAATCAATTGCAAATGAATTCATATTTGCCAGAAAGTTTATTACCATCGAGACAATATTTATATCCAGCTTATCCAAATTATTTAAATAGTAGAGGAGATCAAATTCAATCGAGAGGAGAAGAATACCAAGCTCCGATATCATCCCAGGAAAAGCATGATTGGCCATTTGTATTCTCACAAGGCTTGATTCCTTTAGTTACTAGCCTTATGTTGTATGGTTCTCAATTTTGGTCCGTTTTAGCATATTTCGCGCTTGCTTTCGTTGTCGTTAGTGTTATTACTATTGTAATATGCACATTTACTAATATCTGTCTCATTAATTTATCAGATTTTCCTCTTTACAATTCTCAGGTAAGTAGAATCAATTTTGATTTTTCTCTCGTACGTTCTAAATTAATAATTAAAAGATCTATGCTAATTATTTTATCTCCGTTATGTTTAACAGGTAAAAGAACAAGTTACGGATTTGGCACGAACCTACATTACACCCGAAAGCTTAAATGCAGCTACTGTGTATATTTTGAATGCTTATAACAAGTACCACGGTATGCAACGAAAGAAACGCGATCAATCAAAAGAAGAAATAATAAAATGACAATAAAAACTAATCCAATTAGTTTAATTAATTGTATTGTTATGTGTTTTTGTCGTAGTCATCAGATTCTCTGATTTATATATCTTACGGAAAAAATCTAATTGCAATAATTGTCGTAGCGAATAAAAGGATATTGTCGTATCATTTTCCCATCAAATGTTTTTCATTTACTAACACCAACATTATTATTTTTATCTTATTTTGTAGAAATCCTCTTTTAATTTATTTTTTTTTTTTAAATCTTTTCTATTTTGTTCGTTAATAACGTCATCTTATCAAATATATATCAATTTCACGATTCATTGTGGTCGGAGATATTTTATCAATGAATTTAAAAAGAATTTTGATCTAATCTATACGAGTAATTTATAGCGTTAGACGTCAAAGGATTTTACGAGGATTTCGTAAAGAAACGATGAAATAAACCTAAGATGGTTTATGTTGAGTTAAACTTTGGTTTCTATTCTTAGTTAATTCCATCACGCATATCATTAAGAAATCGTTAAACAAAAAAAAACATTACAAAAAATTCTTTCAAAAGACAGAATTATTTTTACATGAGTCACATAAGCTGCTTATTTCTAACAACGATTCCGTTCTTTCTTCTCCCCACTATATTTCTTCTTGTATCTCTCCCTCTCTTTATCTCTTTCTCTCTCTCTTGTATTCTCTTTAACTTTTATACAGCAACCGATGCTCGACCGGTTTTAATCTTTAGTGAACTCGTATTCGCTTCGTTTGTACATTGTATCAGTTGCGAAGATCATCGGTCGCGTTTACATACAAATTCGTATTTTTCTGATAAACAAACTAATTTTATATTAACGTTACCTATAGAAAAATCATCATCATGAAGCTTATTGAAATATTAGGTAAGAATAAGTGTTTATTTTAGATTGATTTATAAAATCCGATTGATCCATCCATTTGTAAATTACCTTATTCGACAGTTGTATTTTGTATTAAAAATAAATCCTTGAGTTTTCCATCCATTATGAACAGTTATTTCTTAACGAGTATAATTTTAATATATTTTTAATATATTTTTAATATATATATATATATACATCGATCGCGGTATTAGGACGAACGATTAATAATTAAATAATTATTAGAATTAATGAAGTAATTTAACGAAACGATGGTATAACTGATATAAATATATTTAAAATATATTCGTGCATTTATAAATATAATCTTTAAAATATTAATTCACCGAGAGAGTACGATGGAACGTAATAAATCGCATGATTGATAGACGTACCCAAAGTGTTCGTAGGAACGCTATTAAATAACGTTGAATTCAAACTAAACATAAGATTCGCATAGAATGCTATTAAATAACGGTGAATTCAAATTAAACATAAGATATTTTTCTCTCAATTATTAACAATACAAATTTCTCGATTATTGACAATAGAAATTTCAATTGCAGTGTTAATCGATGCGCGACTAATAATCATAATCATATTTGATTATTTTCAACTCATTTGAGTTTTCTTTTTATATATGACATTACAATTCAAGGTTAAAAGTTGTTTCGGTACTCAAAAAGTGTTCCGACTTTTCGACGATAATTTCTACATTTCGTTTGCGACCCGAAATCACGATGTTTGTTATGTTGTTTGAATAAATCTAATGAATGTGTTGTATTGCTACTTTTTTCCTTCATTGTTAATAATTGCTTACTTCCAACAAGAATTTTGTTTTTCATCTTCTCCATAAATATTGAGAGGGGGGTCTTGGCTAATTAAGGGATACTAATTATAGGTTGCACCTTATTTTTATGGAGTCACGTGTTCGTTTCTACAATAAACAGCGCTGCTGTACAAAGACAACCAAAAAATTTGAATGTTACCAATGTGTCGATGAGAACCAACGCTACTACATATGACGATGATGCCGAAGATTTCGTTCCTTATCTTGGAGAACGTTTCAACGTTTTTGACTGGATACTTTTTAAAGTGAATAATTTTTTCTATAGAGATTATCCACATACAAATTAAATACATACAATACAAATCGAAGATTTAATTTAATTTAATTTAATTCAATTCTGTTATTTTATTTTATTTTATCTATATATATATATATATATATCTTTATTTATCAGGCTATGGGAAAGATGTATGATGGAAATATATTAGTATCACCGATATCTATAAAATTGGCATTAGTTTTGCTTTACGAAGGAGCTCAGGATCGAACAGCGCAAGAATTAGCTGGAGTCATGGAATTACCAGTTAGCCGATCGGCAATTCGTGAAAAGTTTGGTGAAATCCTCCTATCGTTAAAGGTAAATGTAAAAATATTTAATCCTTAATCTCTCTCTCTCTCTCTCTTTTTCTCTTTCTTTCTNCTCTCTCTCTCTCTCTCTCTTTTTCTCTTTCTTTCTTCCTCTCTCTCTCTCTCTCTCTCTTTTTCTCTTTCTTTCTTCCTCTCTCTCTCTCTTTTTCTTTCTCTACCCGTTTTTCTCCTATGAATATATCGATTATATGCTACCGAGAATACATTAATCGTTCTTCTATAACTACATAGACAGGATATTTATTTTTTCCTACAACGTTATCAGATTTTCAAATGATAGCTATTAAGGTAAACAATGGAAACATCTTTTTCATTTACACATTTACAGATGATGCGTCCTGAATACGAGTTGAATCTAGGTACTCGTCTTTACATCGATAATTCTATCATGACAAGACAACGTTATGCTGCCATCATCGACGCATTTTATGGGGTTAATCTTATAAATGCTAATTTGTCAGATACTCAGTTAACTAGCGAAAATATTAATAGTTGGGTCAAAAATGTAACGCATGGAAATCTTGATAAATTGATTGAAGATGGTAAATATCATTAAAGATAATTAACGATATCACGAATAAGCTAACACACATTAGAAAATTAAACATAAATACTTATTTATTTTTTTATTTTTCGTAGAAACAACATTGAAAGATTCGGTGATGTTGGTAGTCAATGCACTCTTTTTCAAGGGCATTTGGAGACGTCGATTCTTTAAAACTGAAGATACTCGTACGGATAAATTTTATATAAGCGACAAAAATGTCGTAGAAGTACCATTTATGACCACGAGCAATCGATTCTATTACACGGAATCTTCGGAATTGAACGCTAAGATTTTACGACTACCGTATGACGTAAGTCTTTATCAACGACTACAGTAAATCTTATTAACTATCATGCGAGTCACACCGGTTATCAGTAATCGGGTTGGCTAATTTTTATATATGTATATAATATACATATATACATATTAGATTATATAAATATAGACGAGAGACCGCGAATATCGTTATAATATTTGTCTTCAAAATATTATAATAAATTCCAACCCGATTTATTGATTCATACAAAATTCCTATGACGGACAACGCGTAAAGAAATGTTTACCCTTCTAATCAAAATATCTTATCTTAAACTTGGTAATTCGATTGATTGTTCAATTATTCAAACAATTTCCAATGAACTATTCGTCATCAATAAAATGGGTAATTCCTAGTCTTATTTATTATTTGATTTTATCTGTAGGGTCACAAGTTCGCTATGTATTTGATATTACCATTTAATGTAAACGGAATAAATCGACTGATTAAAGAAATTAGTCCTTTTATATTAGCGAGACAATCATGGCTTATGCAAGACACGCCAGTTGAAGTTACTATTCCTAAATTTAAATTCGATTTTACAAGCCATTTGGAATCTGTTCTTCGTAAGGTATGTACAAATACATATTTTAAAAGTTTGTTAATAATTCATTGTTCGTTTCGAATTTGTTGATTTTTGTTTCTTATTGTTTTAATAAATTACAGGTAGGTATTCGAGATATATTCGATGATACGGCCACTCTGACAGGTATATTAAAGACAAAACGTGAATCCAGGCGCCTCATCGTTAAGGATATCCTGCAAAAAACTGGTATTGAAGTAAATGAAAATGGAACATCCGCTTACGCAGCCACCGGTAAGTTTATTGTAAACGAATACCATTGTAGTAATGTAGCAGGAAGTAAATACGTATATAAATACATGAAAAAAAGCATGTGTTATTTTATTTCATGTTCGAATGAATACGATTCTCATATGTCACTTTAATTATATATAAATAATTCGTTAATTAATCCTCTATAATTCGATTATTTTTTACTTGTCTACACACGAAAAAGATTAGAATATATATATATATTATATTAGATTATATATATTAATATTAATATATAAGTAATTGTAATATATTATATTATATATACCTTTAGTATAATTTTGATTTGTCAAGCATAAATTTTTTAATTTGAACTAATAATTGATTTTATAGAAAAAAAAAAAATACATTTATATGTATGTATGAGTATGTGACATTAATATTGCATATAGTACTATAAAAGTCTAATTATTATTTTTATTTATTTACATATATTATTTTTTTTTTTACAGCTGTACAAGTTGGGAATAAAATCGGCGATCAAACCTTCAAGGCGAATCATCCGTTCGTATTTTACATCGAAGACGAAACGACGGGCACTATTCTTTACATCGGAAAAGTCATGAATCCTTTGCAACGAGAAGGAAGTACTAAAAACGTAAACGTGAATGTTGCATCACGTTTCAATGAGAAAACACAATCCACTGTACCATCTACTTCCGGTAAAAACTTATAAAATTAGGGATTTGATAAATGGTGGATGGTGAATGGCGTAACGCGTCATACTAACATTTTTCTGCCTCTAAAATCTAAACGAATGTGTAGTATTCCGTAGTATATGGTGTTTATTTGGTTATGGGTTATTTATTTTCTATTAACACTTCGATCATTGTTCGATATCTCGCTGATTGAGTCAAGATTGATCGAAGATTTAATTTATGCTTTAAATCGAGTAAACGGTTAAATTAATAACTTATTTGTTGAAATTAATCAAATAAATTAAATTAATGTGAATGTAAATATTAATTGTAGCAATTTTATATATATATATATATAATTTGGTTCTGTGATATTCAATTCATTCCATCAAAATCATCATATTATTTTCGTCACTGAATTTAGTGATGGCCTAAAAAATGGACCAAAGTTATTGAAAATAATGGAAATCATACATATGTATGATTACTTTATAAATAAATAGTAAATTTGTTTAAAATGTAACGAATTAATTACTACACATAGTTAAGGGGTATTATAATAATAATCATGAAATGTAATAACAGTATTCTGTAGAGGCTATAATTTTGAGGTGAACCTGTTAAAAGTAGATACTTAGATGAGTATATAAATACTTATATGTAATAAGAATATATATATATATTAGATCATCAAGTATGAAACGAAAATTATTCCGAATACGTTAAATTTAAAATCAAGCATTTCATACTTAATGACTACTAATGCAACTTAACCCTTGCATGTATTGTAATGTAAGTATATATATTACTTACAATTAATAACAATTTCTTTTATTATGGCTTAACAATAATAGCTACAAACTGCTATTATATCTATCAGAAATACTGTACCAAAGAGTTATGATTATAATAAAGTTATAATAGAATCGCATAGATAAACGAAACAAAGAGAGTCGAGATAAATATAATTTAAAAATAAAATTCGTGTATTATACGAATTTAAGTAAAAAGATATTAAACCTTAATACCTTTGTAACTTTAACTTGGAAATATAATAACAGAAATATGTCTTTTTTTGTGATTTTTCCTAAATATCTTTTTTTTTCGGTTTTTTAACAATTTTTTACTCACTCCGCTCATCATATTATACGTGTATGATATATATGTATGTGGGAATGAGTGAGAATGTAGTGGATGAGATGTAAGGGGGAATGAATGAAATTTTAGACGAAAGTGTAGACATTAATTTTTCAATTCTTTCTCTTGTGCTATTATATTTCTTTCATCTCCTATATTTCTGCTACTTTTTAATGCTTATCACAGTGCTATTTTATTTAAGTTTAGAATTTAGCATTAAACAAATTGAAAATAAATTATATATGTTTATCAAGATTAATAAATGACTTATTGCTTATATCAATTATTAGGGTTGCTTTAAAAAACAATCTAAATGTCAATTCATAAAATTAGACGTACTGAAGTGTCCGAATATTTTTGGGAGTCATTATATATACCATCTGTCAAAATTATTTGACCACTTTACAAAATGATAAAAAGTTTCCTAAAATGAATGACGTATTAAATTTTTCGGAAATCTATTATTTATTCAAAGTATTAATAATTATGTTTGTATATATAAATATGTTTAAACATATTTTTTTTATCGCATCTATACATTCGGTCTTAATTATGTCTTTAATTTATTTCTTAAAATTACTTTCATAAAATTACTGAAGTTGTTAATTAGAATACCAAAAGGAAATAAGATAATACTAATTTAAGAGAAACGTAGCTGTATCGCGATGGAGCTAAGATTTAAATATTTTATTTTAAACATTCTATACAATTTTTTTCACTTTGTCTCTCGTGAGGTTTCTAATTAAATAGATTTATTTTTATAATTTGCCCAAGGAAATAAACAGCTGGTATTTCTTTTATTTATTATTTATAATTATTAAAACTATTATTATAAACGCGATCAACAAAAAATAAGTAATCAATGTATTTGAAAATATGTTTTGTGCAAAAAAAATTTTGATAATGCATGCAACATTCGGATTAAACGTAATTTGTTATTAACAAATAATTGATTTTCTGTACAAATACTATTGTAAGAACAATTTTATATATATGAGTGCCTCTGGTGGGACGTTCCGATGACGTAAACACTATGGAAATTCCAAACTCATATAATATATACGTTTTACCGTTTAACATAAGTGTGTTACGTTCCAACATATACGTATAAATTTTACTAGATAAGTCAAGTTTAAAACGTTTCTTTGTGTTTATATTTGTACATACAGCATACAGGATGTTCAGAAAGTTTAAGACCAAACTTATATTACGCATTATTAATGTGAGATCAAATATATGAAAAATGTTCATATAAATTTATGTCCGAAAATGTTTTATTGAAAAAATATATGCTTTTAAAAACATTTATAATTTATTGTAGTAGTTTTTTTCTGCTAGAATGCAGCCCTGCCGAATTGAATCTCAACTGTATTGGAAATAATAATGAATGTATTTAGAATATATTCCTAAAATTCGTTTATTATTTCAATCGTATTTTTATAAACCAACTCTTTTGAGTGACTACATAAATAGAAGTCGAGGGATATCGGGTTATTTAAAAGGCCAAATGGATTATTGAAGATTATTATTAAATCTCTAAATGCTTATATTTTTCCAATAAAACATTTTCGAACATAAGTTTATATGAATTTTTTTCATCAATTTGATTTCCGTAATACGTAATTTAAGTTTGGTCCCAACCATTTCAGATTTCCTGTATATACATAACTTGTTCGATAAGACAAAAGACATCAATTGTTTATAAGATAAAACATCAGGCAAAAGGAAAATCAATTAAGAAACGATATGATATTTCCCATTTGTCATATTTTTCGTCAGAGTATTTATCGGTTTTTGCAGATCATTTGTTCTTCCTTCGTCGAATTAATGATATGCGTTATAAATGTTGATTTTACTCAGAATATGATTTAAAAAAACACAAATAATTCTATTATTGCGTATATAATAAAATAATATATAAAACAAAACAAAACAAAATTATATAGGTTGCTGAATAGAATGCGAGGAAGTTACTGATATTTGTAATCTGCTTCTTGTTTATGTAGAATTATGAATTCAATAAACCCTGGTCTCCAAAGTGGGGACCATGTGATTCACAGAATGAGTAGACGAACATCGAACAAAAAAAACGCTTTAATTCATCGTCGGTGTTTGCCTTGATCGTAACGCGATATATAAAATCGTACGGAATCATTTAATAATAAAAGTACAAGACTCAGAGCATTCAAGTGTGTTAGATTTACATAACGAATTATTCCTCTAGTGTTAACTATATACTGTCGAAATATGTGGAAACTAATATCATTGTTGTTCGTTATCAACGTTTTCTCTTTGAAAGGTACATACGTATGTATATATATATATAACGGAAATTTATTTAAAAACAATCACGTATATTTACACGTGTATATATATATACGAAGAATTTATAAATTATATATTCGTTCGCGAAAACGTAATTCTCTGGTGGGTAAATCAGACAATATCATTGAGTTACATTGAGCATTTATAAAATTGAATTCAGTTACTGTATTATCTGAGATTCAGTAATCAAATATATAAATAGCTATGCTCGTTTTATCTCATATTGTAATATTTTTATGAAAGTATAATTAATATTATTAGGTAATTTTAAATAATGATGGTGATAATATTAATAATAATAATAATATAAAATATAATTATTACTTATTAAATATAATATTGATTGTCATTTTTTTCTTTGCAGAAAATAATTTGTTTCATTTAATATTTCTAATATATATATAACAAATAATTTACAGTTCCTTTTTTTTCTTTCGTTTATAGTTGTGTCATCAATACCCACTGTAGAGGAACGATACAATTTTTTCAACATCGATTTGTTGCAAGTAAGAACAAGCTCAAGAGAAATAGAATGCAATTGATTGTATTTATGTTATAATTCATTGATAAAATATTTTATTTTTAGGAGGTAATTAAACAAAACGAAGGAAATGTAATAGTATCGCCTACAAGTATCAAGTTAGCTTTAACAATTCTTGCTGAAGGTGCGGAAGGAGAAACTCGTCAAGAAATATACAATGCATTGAGATTTACTGAAAATGTCTACCAAATCAGGATTACTTCTCAGCGTGCTCTTACTGCTTTGAAAGTATGTTTTCACATCGATTAGTAATTCCTCGAATAATTAAATTAGTAATAACTTTTCTAAAAAAAGCTATATGTGCATATTTGTGTATATGTGTCCATGTGTATATTTACAATATCTTTGACCCACAGAGTGTAAAAAATGGTACGGAAATAGATGGAGCAACTCGATTGTGGGCTAAAAACGGTTTACCAGTAACGCAAGGTTACCGTGTTGTTCTGAGACAATATTATGATACAGACATTCAATTTCTTGACTTTAATAACAGACAAGCTACCGAACAAGAAATCAATAACTGGGTACGCGTTGCAACACATAACAACATTCAATCTATTTCAGATCCTGGTTGGTAGAAATTTGATTCAACTATCTGATCTATCTATATTGTTAATAATATTTATATGATTATCTTTTTGTTGCAGGCAGTATTAGTGCAGATACATCCTTAATTTTGACTTCAGCATTGTATTTCAAAGGACGGTGGAAGTTATCGTTTAATAAAAAAGCAGGATTCAATGGTTGTTTCAATGTTCCTAACATTGGTTGTCAAAATACTGACTTTATAGCTAACACAGCTGAATATCGTTATGGAAATATTGAATCCTTGAATGCAGATGTAGTAGAGATACCATATACTGTATGAAACAACATTATTCTTTGTAGTTTGATTTATGATAAAAGTGAATGAATTTATGCATATAAAGAATAATGTACAATTTTTATGTTTTAGGATGGAAGGACTGTTATGTTAATAATACTTCCTAATAATAAGGAAATTGATCAAAATCTTACAGTTTTGTCAAAGGATTTATCTTATGTATCTATGTCTGCGTTATTAGCAAATCTTTATTTAACAGAAGTTAATCTGATAATTCCTAAGTTTTCTATCGAAAATAAACTTGATCTTAAATCTATACTGAAATCTGTGAGTATCACTATTACATAAGTCATTCCTTTGCCAAATTGATTAACTCCACGAAACAAGAATTAGAAAAAATAGATAAAAAGTCGTATATATTAAACGATTCATATATTTTAATTATATTCTTTATCTTAATGTCATTTTTTTATTTACAAAAATTTCTTTTCAGCTGGGAATTCGCAGCATATTTAATACGAGGGCAGATTTTTCCAATATTGTAAATGATACTGTTATATACGTTAAAAATATTATACAAAATGCTAAAATAGAAGTTAATGAAGAAGGAACTGTGGCATCTGCAGTAACAGGTAATATAACTCTGTCAAAATGTTGATTGTTACCCTTGTTGCGAATATAATTTTTTAAATGATAAAATAATCGAAATGATTAAATATATTTATAGAATTATCAATTGTGCCGCTAATGGGATCAAGTATGGAAATATTCAGAGCCGATCATCCATTCCTTTTTGCTATAGTAGACTTGCAAACAAATGCAACTCTTTTTGCTGGTCGTTACATGCATCCTAATTTAAGTAATAAAAGTACTATTCAGTAAAGAATAAAGTACTTTTAAATATATGTTTATAAATACTTTTCTTTTTTATTAAAGACTACATTTCATGTTTACTATGTACACATTTGATATTTCATTTTTTAAATATAATCTACTAAAAATAATGAATTTTCTTTTTTCAAATTAGTAAACAAAAAAATAAAATCATGATTAGATTTGTATAACGCGGTCATATAAATGATCAATAATTATTGTTTTGCTTCATGCAAAACAGAATAGAAACAAAATGCTTTATTTATTATTGACCACTTGTTTTTTTATTTACATTCTCATAGAGAAAACAAATATCTATTAAATATACAACTAGTGTATAAAATATTTAATCCATCCATTCAGTTTGCTTCATACTTGTGTTTGATGTCTTTCCATAGTTTCTATAATAAAAAAAAAATATAAATTTATTTTGTTAGTATATTTCTTTTATGCCATATGAGTTTCATAATTCTCATCTAAATTAATTACTCCTTTAACAAGTTATTTTACTATCTTATTTTACAGTTATTTAACAGGTTATTATACATGCCTGCATCACTAAATTACATAATTCTTACTTCACAGAATTCATTACTCATTTTTTTTCACAATTTAAGACAATATACTTTATTGTCAAACGTAAGATATCAAACGAAGGTTATCGACAATGTAAACGACTTGTTTTGGAACACCTAACTGCTAACATTATTAGTAACATTGACATTAATTTATAATTTTTACTTACTCCTTTGTTGATTGATTCGAACAATTTATTGCTGGCTAAATCAAAACTACGTTCGAAGATAAAAGTTCCGCCTATTATAGTAATAACATATGTAGATGATCTTTTCAGGAAAATGTTGTACAACGTGGTACTAAAGCCCGACATTGTTTTATGTTATGTTAAACTAACAGCAAAAATTTTGATCAAAAACACCGTAGAAAATTACTCAAGTGACCTCGTTACGATACTCTCCGTTCATACAGATTTAAAGATGGCAAACTCGTACATAGAATTTGATTTTATTTTATCCGTGGATAATATATTGCTTAGAGTGTATAAGAGATAGAAATTATTGAATTTCTTTGTATTTTATTTTACTTTACTGATAAAAGATAACGTGCTTATGGCGTAGTGTCGATAAAGTAGAATTCTATGGAAGAAAACTGTTGAACCGACTGTTGTTATAATTTATTTGAACTTTAAAAATTTGTTCTGCTTATATATAAATGAATTTTATGAATCATCTTTTATATCTGCTATTTGTTGTTCAATATTTTGGCTAATTAAAAGAATAATCAATAACGTGGAATAATCAATGACAAATAATTTGACAGAGATGTTTGATCGATAAAGAATATTTTACAAATGTATTTCATTAAAAAATAGATTTATTAATATCGAACAAATATAAAACATGAAGAACACAATGAGTTTTACTCAAATATTATATATTAAATATGTATAACTACTAGATTGTTTTTTGACAGTGTCATGCGCCAAGGTATCCGTGGTAACCATTGATGTACAGTGGATTATTATTGCTTCATCGAACTGTTTGCATTGTTCACAGAGCACAAAGAGAAAAAATTAATTATTTATTAAAAGTTCTTTTTTCGCGAGATGGATATTTAAAAAAAAAATGAGCGACAATCAATCTATAAAAAGAATTGTGATATTAATTGATATGTTATGTTAATTTGTGAAAAGGAAGTAAATGCGGAAGAAAATCGGGGAAGATTTACGAAGAAGAAGAAAAAGGAAGAAATAGATAATAATAATAAGAAACAATTATATCGAATGAAAAGGAAAAGTAAATTAATTGAAAAGTTATAGATATATGTTACCATTATAACGTGAAATTCATTAATTCATAAAATAACCAGCTAAGCCATGAAATAACTATATTTACCTGTTAAAGTGTGGAAGAAGGAAGAATTACATACTTTAACTAAGTAAGTAATATAAGAATTCACGAGAGGCAAGTAGTTAAAATATGAAATTAAAATTTGATCCGCAGATTAAAATATCGAACAGCACCACTAACAGAACATTGGCTTTCGGAGTACAAAAAGAGATAAAAACGAATAACTACTAGCATTAATGTAGAAAAAAAAAAACAGACTTTAAAGACAAATCAAATTGAAATCTCTAATTTAACAACTCGCTTCTTGTGAATTCATATTTTATCAAGTTATTTCATAAAACAACTATTTTAAGTATATAATAACATTTTCTTTTTCTTTGCTTTCTTTAAAATGCCTAGTTATTTCATATAAGACGTAGGTGTATCATGGATTAGCTAAAGTACACACCTTAACGGTGACATATATATACATATACATACATATATATATATATATAGATACAGGAGTAGCCGTCATCAAGGAAACACATGGATACTAATTACAGAGCGAATATCGCCAAGTGGCTACCCCTTCCTGGAGTTGCCCTCGAGAACTGGCTGGCAGACTCTTCCGTGTTAAACGAGAGGATGAGCAAACTCGCGGAACGTATAGCCTTAATCATCGAGGATTTTGAGAAAGCACAAGCTTGTGATCTCGAGGTAGGAAACTATTGCTTTTAATTATTATAATCGTACCACTTCATCTCTCCATCCCTTTTATTCTTTCTTTTTTTTTTACTCTTGCTGTATTAAAAAAGTGTTCGACTGATTTTTGAATTTTATATGTTAATAAAATAATCAAATTTCATTACGAATCGTAACGTGATTACAGATATTCGAAGAGATCGGTAACAATCTTGAGGATGTAGTGAAAAGTTATCAATCATTGTGGAACGATATGATAGAGACATCGCATCCGATTTACAAGTATAAAATACAACACTTTTGTATAATTTTGAAAAAAAAACTCAACGTAGTAGCAAAGTTCACGCGTAATCTTATAACCGACATAGTCGATTCGAAAAGCGACAAGATACTTGAAATTATTTTTAAATTGGTCAACGCATATAACAAGATGCTCGATGTGGATCACGTTATTACGGATTCGTCCGTCAATGTTTTTTGCAATGACTGTCCATCTTTGTTAGAACCATTGAAGAAATTTTCCGTAACGAAAATATTACAAGTAAGAAGTTTTCAATCGTCGATTTAATTATTAGACATATAAATTATTTTAATAATCGTAGATATTGGCGAAAAATCGTGCGGAGGAAACGTGTCACGAGTTAATCGACTGCCTGTTAGCAAATTACGAGCCACATACAAAAGAAGACGTTACATTAACACCCACGGACATTGACGTTTCTGAAAATTCCAGCATCGAAATATATAGGTCGATTAGTTCAAATTTAATGACTTCGATCGATTTAATGCTATCGTTGTAGATGATAAATTAATAATATTTGAATTTAACATCCTCTTCTAGAGCACTCACGAGGCACTTGACGCCACCGATTGCAAGCGATGCCTCGACATTTCAACAAACGCAAGCATCGAATCTTGAGAGTATTCAAGCACTTGTAAATACTCAGAATGAACAAGTCCTCAGACTTCTCAGTATCGTCCGAGATATTTCACCGCAGTTGCTTGGTTCCGATGCTTTGAAGATCACCGAGGGTAAGATCCTTCCTCATTTTCTTTTGAAGTAATGATTATTCTGTAAAAGAAATTTAACGTGAAGAAGAGAGCATCTTCAGAAACTTTTCTTTTTAAAATAGAGAGTTGCTTGTAGAAAGTTGTTCATTAGTTAACTTCAACGAAGAAAATTTCTTGTAATAATATTAATTATAATAATAATGTTATACGTTATATAAGAGAGTAGCCCTTACGGGAAATTAGTTTACTTTTTAATCAAGAATTCAATGACGCATGATTATTTTACTTCGTGTATATATCACTTAATAAAAATTAATTAACTATTTTGTTTAATTGAATAATGAACCACTTATGTATAACTTATAATAATTAAAATATTTTTGACTGACTATTGTATGCAAAAATTTGATGCTTTTCATAGTGGCTAAATGAATAATTCAAATAGATTATGAAAAATTCTTGAATATTGATAATAGCAAAAATTTCATTATTTTAAAACTATTAAATACAATAAATAATATCACAATAACGGCTTGCACAATTTTCTATTTTAACAATAAATTGTTTGCACGTGCAAACACGAGTAGATTCGTGATCGTTCAAAAGTGTGTTTAAATAAAAATTAATTCGAGTTAAATATTATATATATATTTTCTCGAATTGTTTATAGGAGAAAAGAGATTGAAAAGTAGCGCAATAAGAAAAGTAAAAAATTATTACCAAGAGGTTGCTTGGGCAGCTCTTTCCGGGATGTTGGATCACGTTGTCCTTTGGTGGTCACCGGAAGCTTTGGCTTCTCATCATAGTCACGGTGCGGAACATTTGAAAAACTGGTTGAGACAATTCATTCAAAAAAATGCGGGTGAGGCACGTAATCACTTTGCGAAATATATAAAATGTTAGAAATCAAAGAGTTCGAATAATTCGATGATGATATTTTAGTTCCGTTGACGGTGAGACCTGCTTTACAAAATTTATGCGATGCTCTCGGTTATCATGTTACTATTACATCTTGGGACCAATTATTTCGATTAGCGTATACGTCTGCTTTTGAATGCCAATCGAGACCTTCTACTTCTGAGGTCGGTCTTTATTTTTTTTTTCTCTTTAAAATTAATTGTAATTATATTAATTCTGTTTTATATTTGTTATATATAAATATATATTTATTTTATTGTATTATGTTATATAAATGTATATTTTCTTTAGTATTAAATAATTTAAATTACTTTAATTTTTAATTTATTTTGACTTAATATTTGCTTAATTCGTTAAATGTATTATGGATGTTAAATGAATATGTATATGCCCATCTATCTTTTTTTCCCCCTTTCTCTTTCTCTTTCTCTTTTTCTTTCCTTATTTTCTTTAATAATATACTTCGTAGTAGATATAGAATTTAAATTTCAAATATCTTGACCGTCGTGTCGGATTTAATTATAACCCTTTTAACGATCTCTCTTTAACCGTTTTCTAGGGCACGGACACGGGTCAAATGTTCACCGAGCTTTTCCAATTACTGGTAACGCTGAGCAACGAGTGCGAGGTTGGAGGTGAATGGGTGATCGGCGCGCCGTTAATGGAATTGCCGATTTCAGAACAGATCGTCGTCCTTCACAGACTTGATCACTCGGTCCACACTGCTAGGCTCTGGGTCATGCAGGAATCCAAGATGATAGCTCACACTTGGGATTTGGATGTCTTATTTTTAATGGTCAAGGGCGATGTCGTCAATTCTCTCGAAGAATTATCCTATCTCAAGGTCAAAATTATTATCAACGTCTATGGGATTTTTTTATTTAATATAATTGTTCAAAATTTAGAGAGACAGTGTTTGTGCATCAATATATTTCTCATCGATATATATATATATATAAAAATTTTTAATCTTATCATTAAAACGTATTTTTTGAGTATACTTACTTTGTTTCTAAAATCAGATTCAATTGTCGAATCAAATCTCTATCGATTGTAGCTCGCTGATCATTCGAGTGCACTTTCAGAGGAATCTGTTAGCGTTCAAGTGCTCGTTTGCGTCAAGATGAGAGCGAAAATCGTTTCCGAAGTGAACGTCAATGTACAGTTGTTGCAGGTAATACCATGATTTATTTACAGTTTATTCTAGAAATAAAATTATATATTGAACGATCAATAGTACTTAACAATAAGTAATTATATTCAAAGTTTTAACAAGCTATCTTTATTGAAATAATGATAATATATTATGATTCTTTCACATATAGTTTTATTAAATTAATTGAAATAAAACGACAGATATTATAATCGATGGCAAATTGTTATCAAGGTTGACATCTTTTGCAAAATATAATATATATAAATTATTAAAAATTTCAATGATATTAAAAAAAAATCTGAGTATGTGTAATATTTTAAAATAAGATATTTTTTACTTACGTATTACATATCCTTGAATCGACAGGATACACCGGCAAAGTGTATGGACATTCTCGCCAAGATTTGTCGTGTGGTTAGCCTTGCGAATTTACACATGTGCTTCCCACGATCAAATTACTGGAGGAAGAGCAGCGATGTAGCACCTGTGACAGCAAGTCTCTACGTTGAAACTTATTTTGGTAACGCATTGATCCTAATGCACTTGCATACGCATACTTTTTTAACAACGACCAAATTTCAATAAATGTTTGGCAAGGACGTTTCTTTTAGAAAAGGTGTTGTTACCGGTTCTCGAGGTTATCGAGGATCCTGATATTTCAAATATGATTTTAAAAATAATGTGCGAGGCTTGGCTCGATTACATTTATTTACATCGTATCAAATTTAGGTAAATTCGATCGTTTACGTATATAAATAACGAATTAAATCGATCAAAGTTTTATTTATTCATTCTACTTATCATTTCTTTTTTTTTTTTTTTCTTTCTCTATTCGTTTCCAGCGAATACGGTGCTTTTCAGTTATTAACAGATTTTGCTTACGTCTCTACATGGGTAAAAGGATGCTCGATAATTTCGCAAAATGTGAGAAATCACTTGTTGAAGAATGAAGTGTTACGACGTTGCGAAGGTGTCGGACGACTTCTTCTTAGGCATCCAGGAGAAGCGATTGCTATGCACAAACGATTTGGTAAGTGTATTTTGCTTCTTCGGGAGAACAATCGGGGATTTCAGAGTCGACGTCTTTGTTCAGAATCCAAAGAGAGAGACGGAGAGAGAGAGAGAGAGAGAGAGAGTGAGATACAGAGAGAGAGAGAGATAGTAATACTCGAGAAAGCATTTCTCAAGTGGCTAGAAAGTAATTAGTCTCCGTCATCTCCATTCACTCTCTCTTTCACGCAACAAGTACAAAAGTATGTTCGGTGCTTCAGCTCGTAGGACAAATGATAGCGGATCACCGGAATCACCCGGTCTCGAGCGGATGCCAGCGGAAATGTATGTCCCGAATCAGGAACAATGGCTCGAACTTCGAGCACCGAAGCGATACAACTTTTGCTGTACCGAATAAGTGAAATAAATTCAACCAGTACCCTCGGACTTCTTCTTCTTCTTCTTCTTCTTCTAACTTCTTTTTTCTTTGTTCGTTTATTTATCTTATGGTTGTTGCCTACGAAAGAATCGTTTTACATTTAACCATTTTTTGATATAATTCTTCTAACCCCGAAGAAAGTTAATAAGATTACTTATATATAATATAATTGGCCTATTCTTTCGAATAATTTCATTTTTGTTGAATTTGAAAAATTACGTGATTTATGCTACTTATTCGCACTCACGTTGAAGCCCAATAAAGTACAGAAGCCTTTCCATGCATGGCTGAAGTATCGTCTTACGTTTCGCATCTAGATAGTAATCCATTTCTCGCCGATCATTAACCTTTGAAAACTTTGAACCATGTATACATGGTATATATATATATATTTTGTTATATTTTTAAACGTAAACATTATTGTTTTTTCTTTTTTTTTATTGATCTGTGAATATTATTCTTTTATATATTCCCTATATATTTTATAAGGTCGTATGTAAATATATAGATTAGGTATATAAAACAAAAATGTATGTATTTATATATCCATATTACAAAAGATGAAGAAATTATTAGATCTAAAAAAATAATAGTCACTGTAGTAAATATTTCCATTATTAATATGTTTATAACGATCAAGTGTTCATATTTCTTTTAACAATTATGTAATATTTACAATTGATTAAGATAAAAGAATACCAATAGAAATGTTTTTTTTTAATAACTTTAAAAATATCAATGTTAAATGTGTATAATGAATAAATAAAAAAAAAAACAAAATTATTAATAGTACAAGTATTTTTGTGTGATCTATTTATAACATTTTAACAATTAAAGAGAATTATATTCAATATAACTTGATTCAATGCTTTGATTAATTTAATTTTTCTTCTAATTATAAATTATACTTTAGAGAACAAACAGTGCTTATATATTTTATCATTGTTCCTAAGATTAATTGAGATTATTACTGGTATTCTACCGAAATCATTTCAGGGAATGTTTTATTCGTGTTTGAATTCAGTATACGGGTTTTCAATTCAGCATTGGTTTATACCACAAAATAAAAATACATCGAGCCGACTCATGTTACATTCTCGATTCCTCTATTCGCGATTGGTTTTATGTAACATAACCAGTTCGTCATATTTTTATCGATGCAAATATATACGTAAATACTTGTATACAATTACTATAGCGTCTCGTTGAATCATTCAGCATTATCATCTTATTACTTAGTTTCTATTTTCTTACGAAGACCTATGTTCTTTTAAGATTTATTTTTCTCTTCTAATTGAGACTACTTTTGAATCTAATTTTATCGGCTAACTTTTTTTCTTCTTTAATCAACAAGATATATTCTTAGAAATTATTTACAATCATTGACGTGTAACATTATTGTCAAATGTTTTATATATTTGATTGATTTAAACAACAACAAAAAATACGATTTTATGTCAATACATTCTTTACTTGTAATATCATTTTTTTATTCATTAATCAAATGAATATTTTTCTAAACAATTTGTATGTTACAAAAGACTTAAAAATTACTTCGGTATAAGTTCATTTACAACCAAAAAAGAAAACCTCGTTCTTTATAAAAGTTTCATTTATTACTATCGAATCAATAAAATTGAACATGTTAATTTACTTGAAACGAAAAATAACTTACATATAAAAGCATCGTTGGTTCAGCTACCCCTCTTGAAACCTTTTTTATCCTATAGGATAACACGATCTTGTAGTAAGGTGAACTGAGTTGGGAGAAGAGTCGAGGAGAGACAACAAGGGAAAGAAAGTGTTGGTAGTGAGCGAGTGTTAGCATAACCATCGCCATCGTCGCAGTCTTTTCGTTTATCGGTCAACGTATTTAAAATCAAGTTAAAAAATCTACTCGAATTTAATCGCCTTTTCGTAGAATCCAATTATACTTTTTGCATTATTTCACTAGTTTTTCCATTATCACCTTCCAATCAATATTCTTTCCCTTTTTCTTCGTTTCTATCACATAAAAACGTGCGCGCGCGCGCGCGCACGACGAGGTATGCGTGTAACAGAAAGAACTTCGTTGACCAGACAAATCGGTTCATCGGATCATCTTGAATTTTCGAGTCTCTTGAGAACGAGGAGAACTCAAATTCGGAACTTTCAATGCTGCATCTGTGCCAGTCTCATGTAAGTCGAATATTTGTGTAATTTTTTGAAAAGATAACAGAAAAAAAAGAAAGGTTTTATTATAAAGGTTTAATATAAAGTTTAAGAAAGGAAGATTTATAATATAAATATTCGTAATATAAAATAAATGATCAAAGAGAAATGTTTGAAATTTTTGAATATCTATTCAAGTATCATAATTATGGATAGATGTTACATCGTGTTTAAGCGTAATTAGATAGTTTAGTATCGGTTTAGTACCGTTAGATATCAGCTTATTAACGAGGCGAAACACATTTTCTTCTCATGGAAACCTATTCTCGACAGGGTCGAGAACGTTTTCGAAAATTACACGTTACGACCATTTTCCTGTCCGTTAAATCGCTTAATATTCGTATTACGAATACTAAATGATAATCCACGTAACGCGTTGTTTTACGTTACGATCATTAACTTCTGGATGATCTGTTTACGGGCTTTTAATTTGATTTACGAGACTGCATGCTTGAATTCTCTCAACACTTTGGGAATGCACCGGGGTCGAGAAGAGTATACGCTCTCATAATTAAATACCTTTACTTAATTACACGACAATGTAACTTAGGAAATAGATAGGTAGTTACTACTACTATCTACCTATCTAGGGTTGGAAAAGCGAGAGACAGGAGAAAAAATTTCAAACGATTCCTCGATTTTTCTTGGAAACGGGAACAGGAAAGGGAAACAGGAACAAGCTGTGGAATTGGAAGGAAGGTACCGATTCTATCGTTAATTATTTCGTGCCTTCTATACCTTCTTTTCTTTTCATTTCTTTCTTCTCTCATTGTACCACCGTATCTATTCTCGTTATCCTTCGTTCACCACACCCGTTCATTACACAAGTTCGTTATGCGAATTAACGAGAAATACTCTTGCTGCGTGCGCTTTTATATAAAGTAATAATATTATAAAAGAGAAATACGCGTTTTGTTTTGTGTGATGTTATTGATTATTCGTTTTTATAAAGAAAAGTGAGTCTTCGTGTGATTTTCAAACGATCGCATAATCGCTGCGTAACCTGTACGTCGCGCGGATTTGAATAAAAAAAAAAAACTTTATATATCTACGTTTCGTAAGTAGTTTCTACTTACGTAAATTCTTAACTCACCTCGAGTGGTCTATCGATATACCAATACGTTTTAGTTTATCTGTTGCCGCGTTAACGTACGGAAGGAAAGATGTCCGCGTCGGAAAAGATTCCGTTGGCCCATGCTGCGGAACCGCAATCATATTACGTGCACGACACCTATCAATTTCATTCGCGTAGGAGTAAAACGGAACTACGAATACAATATCTTACCCTCGTCGTTGCACTGTGAGTTCAATCGATCAAATATCATTACTTTCTTTACAAATTTCACGATTTATTCTTTATATCTTTGCGAACTTTAATCGAATAGAATGATCGATATAATACAAAAAGAAAAAATATATACTTCGTTTGTGAATCGTGTGAATCTTCGAAATATAATATTATCGAGAGATCGTTGTCGCCCAAAAATTCGATGATTTACGATTGTTCATTCGAATCGGAAAGCTTTGTTGCTTTCGGATGATAATAATTAATCGAGCGAAGAACCGGGGAAATAGTCGAGATATTTGATTTAAAATACATGCGTGATAATTAGAGTACGAACATAATACACGAAATTACGTTTATTACATGCCGTTAATATATTGCTATTCCATGTATCAAATTTGTCGCGTATCAACGTTCACGTTTCATCGTCCGGAACATAGATGATATATATTATAAAATAGCGTCGATTCTATGCGGCTTAAATGAACACACGAATACAATAAAATATATAGTAATAATATATTATATCCAATGCATATATACCGACATTGTATTTTAAACGTAGGTCGATTCGCGTTACGTGACGTCGACCTTGATTACACGAGTAATCGAACAGCGAACAGGCGCTACGACGTTCGATTTTTACCCCCTCCTACCCTCCCCCCTCACTTCCATCCTTTTTCCTCCTTCTCATCGTCTTCTCTCTTACTCTCTCTTTCTCTCCCTCTCTAATACCCACTCTTATTCTCTGTTAATTGCAATTAAGCGTACTTCAACACTTTGAGTTCTGATCGATTTACATAATGTAAGGATAACGCCGCCCTCGGTTATGTAACTACGACATTCTACTGAATATAATTGGAACAAACCCGAGGACTAAGTACTCTCGACTGGACTCGAATAGAAAAAATCTGTAATTACCGAATAATCAATTTCGCGACCTCGATCGAGAAGTTTTTTTGTTGTTGTTGTTAACATAGCACATACAAGAACAAGAGAGAAAGAGAGAGATAGTGAAAGCGAACTAATTATTGCAAGAATATTTGTCTTATCCGATTTTCGTTTGAGAACAAGAGAAAGAAAAAAAAACATAATTAGGAAGTAATAAATATGATTTTTCGTTTAATTATTTGATCATTTTTATTAATCGTTTGTCGAACTTTTTCAGAGCAATATTCACGATAGCATTGATTGTGACGATCAGTTATTCCGTGAGTCAATCTGATAATGGAACAACATCTAATGTGACATCGACTACGACGGATTCATCGGAAACAAACGATAGTGTTACTTTAAAATTGAGTCTATCCCCGGGATTCGATTCGCATACTTTCAGCAGTACTACAGATATTAATCATTTCGTTTATGGAGCAGATAGTAACGTTAACTTTTCAACGATACAGAACTTGACTGATACTGAATTGAAAGAAGCTCTTTTGGCTGGTCAATTGGCTGTACAATTGAGACTTTCTGCTGATACCGCAGCATTGTCTTCGCCTTTACCATCCCCATCGCCAGAATCACGACATCGATGGGCAGTCAGAACGAATGTCAACGTAGGTGGATTAGCTTTGGCTGCCATTGGCGAGATAGCCGCTACAAAGAAGATCGAAAGCACGAGATCCTTTTTAGGCAAACCTTCAGCTATCGGTTACTTTTTTGACGGTGGCTGGGCACCGAAAGGTGTTTGCAAAGAGTTTTTAAATGTTAATTGTACTATCGGCAAATATAGGAGTTTCGATGGAACCTGCAATCGCCCAAAGCAACGAGGCTCAGCTTTGATGCCATTTAAGAGACTCTTATCAGCAGATTACGCTGACGGAATCGATTCGCCTCGAAAAGCACGTTCCGGAAATGAGTTACCTTCAGCAAGAGAGGTCAGTTTGAAGGTTCATAAGCCCTCGCCCAGTTCGAATCCTTCGTTCACTGTGATGCTAGCTGTGTTCGGCCAGTTTCTCGATCACGATATCACCGCCACTGCGATCAGTCAGGGCGTTAACGGTAGTTCCATCTCCTGCTGTCCACCTTCCGTTGGTCATCCAGAATGTTTTCCCGTTTCTGTGGGATCGGGTGATCCCGTTTACGATGTCACTGGAAAAACTTGTATGGAGTTCGTTCGATCGGCACCAGCTCCTCAATGTAAAATTGGACCAAGGGAACAACTTAATCAGGTGAACAACTTATTTAATTTATCATTTTTTTTATTTTCTGATCTCGCGTCAGTTGTGCAAAATAATAAATCATTTTACTTTTAGGTGACCGCATTTATCGACGGCTCAGCAATATACGGATCGGACTCGAATGTTGCTCATAGTTTGCGTGAATTCTCAGGTGGACGATTGAAAATGCAAATGACGCCAGATAACAGAACTCTTTTACCACCAAGTTTAAATCCTGATGACGGATGTAACAGAGAGGAAGAACGTTTAAGAGGACGTTATTGTTTTCTCGCAGGGGATCCAAGAGCGAATGAGAATCTACATTTGACGACTATGCATTTGATTTGGGCTAGACAACACAATAAAATTGCTGACGAATTGGCCAAGGTCAATCCGATTTGGACGGACGAACAGATTTATCAGGAAGCTCGTCGTATAATTGGCGCCCAACTTCAGCATATTGCTTATGAAGAATTTCTTCCAATTATAATAGGAGAACGGGAGACGAATCTTCAAAACTTGAGACCATTGACTTCGGGTTATAGAGAATGGAACGAAAGTCCTGATGATCCGACAAATGACCCGACTATAGCTAACAGCTTTGCTGCTGCAGCTTTTAGATTTGCTCATACACTTTTGCCCGGTTTGATGATGATGACAGACGCTCAAAAAGGCACTTCCTCTTACATTGAACTTCACAGGATGCTTTTTAATCCGTATAGTCTATATTCAAGCGATGGTATTAGTAATTCGGTAATTTCGGCTACTAGCAATGCCATTCAAAGGACTTCAATTCATGTCACATCGCAATTAACGAGACATCTTTTCGAAGATCCGATTAACAACGTTTCAATACCTTGTGGTCTCGATCTCGTATCGTTGAATATTCAACGTGGGAGGGATCACGGACTACCTGGTTATACTAAATGGAGAGAATATTGTAATTTAGGGAAACCCGAATCGTTTAGTGATCTGATCGATCACATGGATCCCGAAGCTCTCGATGCGATATCAAAGCTATACGAATCTGTTTACGATATTGATCTATATACTGGTGCATTGGCGGAAATACCGAAAACCGATGGGATCGTTGGTCCTACTTTTACATGTTTAATTGCTGATCAGTTCGCTAGATTGCAGAAAGGAGATCGATATTGGTATGAGGTGCCAGGTCAATCACATTCCTTTACGGGAGGTAAAATATTGCTCTGATATACTCATATATATTTAAATAGCTTTAATTGTACATTATCAAACGTTTTAATTCTTAATATTATCGATTTCAGAACAATTGCAAGAATTACGTAAAAGTTCCTTAGCGAGAATATTGTGCGACTGTTCTGATCATATAACGCAAATTCAATCAAAAGTAATGCAATCGATTGATATCCACAATCCAATGATGTTATGCGAAGACTTACCGGAAATGTCTCTTGAACCTTGGAAGGAAAATCGTCCAAAGGTACCAATGCTAAAAGTAACTCCGTTCGCTGTGGACTGGTTGAATTTTAAGAAAACTTTAAATGATACAATTCAAGAAATAGTGACGTATATTAACAATACTAAAACCGATTTACCACCGGGTAGTCCCGATTGGCTAGATTTTCATAATGAATTGAATAACACATTTGCGGAGATTAGGAACCAGCTTAACGATTTACATCCAACAAAGAAACCAGTGGAGATGACACCTTACGAAGATGGGAGTTTTATTTTACGAGGTCCTCCTGGAGCAGCCATGCTCATCGATTGGATAAATTTCAAAAGCGAAATCGTAAAGACATTGAACGATACCATTGGAGGATTTGGAAGTATTCCACTGAATACTACCGATTGGATCGGCTTAAAAACAAAAATCAAGAATCAAACGGCCGATTTGGTATCTCAAATTATTTCTGCAAAGAAGGATATCTTTTCTAAATTTCTATTGAAAAATAAAACGACTGAAATGGCGATAAGTAAAGAAAGTATTGCAGCCATTTTTGATTGGAAAAATTTTAAAGGCAACATAATCAATTCTATTGACGATGCTTTAACGAATATTGCTTCTAATATGCCTGGACCTGGCGATCCAGCTTGGGCTACTTTCGGAGAGGATAATAAAGCTCGTTTCAATACTTTTCATGATAAGATAATTGCCGACAAATCGATTATGCCAACAGAGTTAGCTGAACAACCAGCAGATCCGACATTAGACTGGATGTCCATTAAAACTGATATCTTGAATACGGTATCGAATACCGTGCAAAATATAGAAGCATACATGCCACCTCCTGATGATCTCGAAGCGTGGTTAACTTTCAGAGATAAGATTATGAAAAGTTTTGCCAAGATCAACAGTAAGTTTACTGCAAACAACAAAACTATTTTAAAGAATCCATTCACTTATCCAAAAGTGCCATTTGAACGTGCAGCTACCGTTAATCCAGGCAAATCAAAAGTAAATCCTATGACACTCCAACTCGTTAATTTAACAAACGATTGGTTAGATTTTCAAAGTAAAATAAAAGCATCTATCGCACAAAAAATCGCAGATATTAAAAGCAAAAATCAAACGATGATAGATCCGGTTGGTTGGATTATTTTTGGTAACTCTTTCAAGAACGAATTTGCGGAATTGAAAGATGAAATTGTTGGTATCAAAGCCAAATGGGTTGATTTATTCAACATGGACGTAAACAGTATCGTCAAGTCGCCTACGCTTAATTTCAAAGAAACCACCAAGATTGGGAAAGCTTCGTATAGTAATAACATTACGGTCAAAGCTGCTCCTTTTACGAAACCAACGTTCTGGCCATCAACGATCATACCAGAAAATGATTGGGTCACTTTTAAAAATCAAATTAACGAGACGATAATGAATTTGTTTAAAACTATTAATACAACGAACGATGGTTGGGCTAGTATCGGTGACATGTATACGAAATCAATTAACGATTTGAAAAATGAAATTGTTGCTTTGAAAGCATTAATTGTGGCAAATATTACAAATTCTAAACCTGCCGATGATTGGATCAAATTCCACGCGCAATTGAATACTACCGTGAATGATTTTATTCAAAATCTAAGGAATCAAACACAGTCAAACCTTATTGGGATAATGAAGATACTGTTCGATGCTAAAGATAAATTTTCTACTCTTGATCCACCGACTTTGCCTTTGGCAAATGAAATGGAGAATTGGGCTTCGTATTTTGTCGATCTTAATAAAACTATCGACAACGCTTTGAAGAATATTGATAATTTAAAGCGTCCCATGGCGATAGTAAAAGCAGGCGAGCCCATCCCGTCATCGTCTGATACCATCAAAGTGTCGAGTTTCATTAGTTGTCTAAGTTTTGTTATAGTCTCGGTCCTGTTGAATTTTACCTCGTTTAAAACAGTGATAATATATATTTCATAATAAAATAGAGAGATATATATATATATATATATATATGAATATTTACTAGTTTTTAACACGATTATTCGATCGTCGATATTTTTTTATATTAATATTCTTACAAACTAACAAATAATCAAATGGACGTTTGAAAAATAAGGTGTTAATGAAATAATATATTCCTTTTTTTATACTGTAAAAAGTTACCAATAAAAAAAAAATAGTCCTGAGTATTATTAACATAATTAAATGAAACGTTTAAATCGAGATAAATTATACAGTTAGACTGAGAAGTAATGCGGTACCACGTGTCACCCATAAATCTGTTTCTTCCGGTAAAGTTTTTAAATCAACCGCAACAACGAAAGCAGGACGACTTTGATCGCCGGATCTTTGAGGGTAATAATATGTCGGACAAGTGTAGAGTCCTAACAGAAAAATAACATTACACAAATGATTATATTAATGTATAATATAATATACCTATAGATTTATATGGAAAATTTTTCAAAATAAGAAATCGTAGATTATTATATATATATACCTTTAGTTTTTTTCTTTAGACGTTCGGTTGGTTTAAAGTGTATCACGGGCATGTCGTAAACAAGCTGCATTGGTGCAGGTTCAACAAGCATCGCATTTTTCTTGTCCCATCCTGCTCCCTCCAAGAACATTGATCGCACGTACACACCATCCTGTCATAATAAAGTGACTTCTTTTATTTTCTTTTTTTTGTGTTCTTTTTTTATTTTTTTTTTTATTTGTTTAGTTTTGTTTTCTCTATTTTGTCAGTCATTCATTTGTACGCTTGTTATATTAAAAATTGCATATACATATATCAAATATTCGGGAGAAGAGAGAAATGGCAATCAATTTACCGTTGCCTCGATGGCATACGATATAGTTATCGATTAATGACGGAATCGTACGATTTGATATACGGAAACGTTCAATCAAATAGAAACAACGAGGCTGACGTTGAAAAAAATAAATTGTTTCGTTGTTTTTTGTTTGTTTCATTTTTCCTTTTATTTTATTTTTCCTTTTTTTTTTTTGTAAACTTCCCCCTCTCGCCCCTCCACCCTTGCGTTTTCTCATTGCCTCGTATAGGTGCGTTAATCATTTTATGCTAGATAGGCATCGGTTGCGTAGCGAACGAAAACTAAATCAATTTAAAGCGCGTTCGATGATAGCAATGATAAGAGTATTAAATGGACATATAAAAATGTCCGTTTATTGTTTGATTTTTTTCTTTTTTTTCAGGCTCCCCATCCCCTATTCACCATCACCCCATTTGTTTTCTCGCACTAATCGTTGATTGCTATCAATACCGATGTATATTTGTTTTTATATGAAGTGAAAATCTAACGTTAATAATGGATGAACGATCGATCTACATTGTCAATTCTTTAGTTTAACCCTTGTGTTATCATAATTTACCGTAGGTGGCTCGATGATGGTAGAGTCATCGACCGTTTGAACTACAAATTCCCATGATAACGTATCGATCGATATATTCAACATTCTTGCTGAAGTTTGTAATACGGCTGTGAGGAAACCTGTTGGAAACGTGTAAGCGGCTAGCCAGAAGAGCACAGGCGGATGCATGGTCTCAGCCCAAGAAGCAAAATGCTCAATGCGGCTGATCAAATCTCTGGTCCAAGCACCGAGAAGCTTTAAGGATGGATAAGCGGTCAGCCAAAGTGAAGGAACTCTTCCTTCGTACATACACGTAAAAATCTCTTCCAAATCTGACGACATCAAGATTAAACCACGTATTCCACGTTGCAATTCTTTCAAACTGTTACGGATTTTCGTTAATAGTTTGTTATAGCGATCTATCTCTTGAAGAAGTACTACATCGAGAGGTTTCTTGCTAGGGCCTATTAATCGGTAGATTGTTTCGTAATCTATGTTTCCTGGTACTTTCGAGAGAACGTCTGTAGTTAATTGTATCACCTTTAACATAATATCAATGATTACTCGATAAACATTATTTGTTTTTCATTTTTATGCCGGTAATTATGATGCCGATTAATTTCTTTTAAAATGTATTCTATATTATTCACAATTATAATATATAATTTGAATAATAATATTTTTATAATATAAATAATTGTATTTATATAAGAGATAAATCATAAAAAATTTATTAAAAAGAACGTTTTTTAATTTACTGTCATAATTATTGGCGTATCGGTAGAATAAAGATTTTAATTGAATCAAACCTTGTCCTCCTTATTCGCTTCTTCTTCGGTACTGATCGTTTGAATCTGAAGACTCATTAAAGTTGTGCACATATTTCTCGTTTCCATGATAAGACTTGTTATGTCTGCGTTAGGATGTTGTCCAAATGCTTCTGGTCTATCGACGGTTGGTAACATCATGATAAAATCACGATAGGATTCCAAGGAACCGTCTCGTGGTATGTAATATGTTGGCAGTGATGACAAACGATAATAAGGGGTGGTCAGAACTTCGTCAGTGAAATATTGTTGAACGTACGTCATCAACAATCGGCGATCCCAGTCATCAGTTACATGACCCCCATAACAAACGCCCGCAATAAGATATTTCAAGGACTCCCATGGTGTGTCTGGATATTCGTCCAAATAAACTTGAAGAATATTCTCTGATACCTGTATCATCGAACGCATAACATATTAATCGGTTTTTTATATTGCTTGCCAGTTTATTTCTTATTCCTTTCAAATTGACCTCGAAGTCGGAATCGTTGAAGCTGTAAATGACGTTCCACCCGAGTTGCTGGAACTTCTTACGTTCTAAGAGAATCGAATGGAAGTAGACAAGAACAAAGAGTAGCTTTTTGTATTTGGATTTTGCTTGGCACATGTCGAATTGGGCCTCCGTGACGAGGCTATACAGTCTCTTCATATTGGCTTTCAATCCTTTAGGTGGTTCCGTCGTCATTTTTATCCCAGCTTGAAGGATTGATATAGGAAAGTCAGGAGTTGGACTCGAGCTAAGCCATAATCTGTAAAAGGATCGATACTTTCCTTTATCGATTCTCTTATCGCTTTATTTCGATACTGTCGTTAGGGAATACCTGAAGTTTGGATTCAAAGCTTTGTTACTGACAAGGGTCTCGACAATCTTGTCCAATTTCGGCATCCAGCTGAGCGATAAGTGGCAATTTGCTAGGAAAACCCATAATCCCTCTTTTGCGCCAATATGTATCATTCTAAAGATAAAAGTTAAACGTTATAAAATTAACAAATATATGTTATATATGTTACCGTCAATGCCGGAAATCAGACATTGCTAGTAATTCCTTACTAGCAATGATTAATTTCCAGCTTTGACGGTAACATCATATACATTGAAAATAATAGCAGACTTTGTTGCTATAGGTGCTTGTCCTTGACCCAATGATAGGCTTATAAATTTGTCTGTCATTTCTTGGCTTTCTGCGAGTTGCATTAAAACGCTCGTGGGATCCACACCGGGTGAAAGAACAAAAATTAATGGTGTATGAGCTACGGAGTCATCCAGGACTGCTTTTAAATCAAGTACCGGTGGTTCGACGAATTTTTGATCTACATTTCGTACGATAAAGTTTACGATCGCTGAAGACATTCTATCGGGTCGGCAGCTACGTACGATCATCATTTTTTGAAATGCTGTACAACCTTCTTCTAAATCGCTAATGAGAGGAATATTTTCCGGTTCCGTACTGATATACCTAATTATGACAAATTAAAAAAACAAAAAAAAAAGAAAGAAAATAAGATCGGATAAATGATATCAAAGAATGAAATAATTTGATCAAATTATGAGGAAACTAACCAATTGTGCCAATCCCGCGGGTATTGTTCGAATGATGAAATCAAACCGTGAAATCCTGGTAGCTTGTCTAGTTCTGTTATATTGTCCCAAGTTTCTGGAGGCAACCAAGGTACAGGCTTGTCCGGCTGATTCTCTCGATCCAGGACGATTCCACCTCTAAGAAGAAAAGTATATTCCCCAGGGACTATCTTCCCTTCAGCGTCTAATATCTTAATGCACATATTGAAGGAAAATAATAGTTTGTGTTGCTCGAATAATCCTCGACAGGTATTTCTGTTGACACACACGCAAACACGGATCGAAATAAAAGTATGAGATATCTTTTTCACGTATAATATGATCATTATTAAATAATTAATCGAAGTTACCTGTATACAGCATAAGTATGATAGTCATTAAGGCTCTCAATTCTCTCGTTAAGTTTTATGCTTTTCGAACTTTTGTCGATTGATAGCATAAATAAGGCGATATATGCGTCAAGTGAAAATTGATACATCGGATCGATTAAACTCATATCTGTGAGAACGAAGAAAAGAATCGAAGCTCGTTTAGAACATGGTCGATAACCTTCCCTTGCTGTGTCTATCTCTCGTTCGGTTTCTTCTGACGTCACTAAAGATTCAGCAATGGATATTGACGTAGCCTTAGACGTTTGCAGAGTATTGAGAAGGTTCAGGTCGTCAAGAAGGTTAGGTCCGGCCTCGCTCAAAAGACTACAAAAGGGATATCGCACGTTCCAGTCATCGAGAATTCTAGACATGATTCTCCTAATCGACACTCGGGGAGTGTTTACGAGGGGGATTCGTTTAGGATGAGATTTTTAGAACATTTCGTTATTCAACTTGTTCGTCTCCTATTGATTGTATCAACGATAATAATAGTTCGAGATTTTTTACGCCAAATATTTTTCAAATTATTTTCTTAACTTTTCTCTTTTTTTGTTAAAAATTTATAAGCGAACGAAAATTCATGAATATAAAATACCTTTCCACTATTATTATCATTATTTACACCATTATCCGCGTATCTACTATTGTTATTATATTATTATTGCTAAACCTAGACATTTCCTCAACAAATGGACTCCCTTTATTTCCACCTACACTTCTAATTATCTTTTTCGCTCTTTGAAAACTCTCCAAAAATATCCCACTATTTATCTACTTTTTCTTTCTTTCCAAAATCCATACCAAATAATTTTCAATCCCGGCCTAACTAATATATTATTCCCAATTAATCTATTCTCGATTTTAAAAAAGTTTCTTCAATTACTATTTACTAACTTAACAAAATATAAAAATATACATCTAAACGTACAAAGTTCCTCAGCTATTTATTATATCTGTAGACGAATTCATATTGCGTCCTGTTTACTACTGAATCCGGCACGTAACACGAAAAGAAAAAAGAAACCAAAGTAAAATGAAACTTTTAAAGAGAGAAGAAAAATATAAACAAAAGATCTCTCGTAAAAAAGAAAAGTCTGTAAGGCAAGCTGTAGCATATAAAACAGCAGAGAAAGAGAAAGAGAGAAAGAAATCAGAACAAAATAAGGATTATAAGAAGGCAAGAGAAATATGAGCAAAGGGAATGATAAAAATGTAGAAAAACAATTCGGCGAATGGAAGATCTCACTAGAGAATTCTATCTTCTAGTTCCTTTAACGTCCGTTTGCCGGATGCGATCGTGAGGACGAGGCTGTCCTTTTGTTCTTCAAGTTGCGGCTTCTCTTTCCTGACCACGATTCCCAAGAGTTGTGCCTCTAATCCTGCAAGTGTGGCAAAGGTGTGGTAAGGGAAATGTCCGAGTCGTTGTTCTCACTCACTCATATCAACGAGTCTCTCTCTATCTTTCTCTCTCTCTCTTTCTCTCTCTCCCTTCCTTTAACTCTTCATACACAGCTTTCATGCACACACGCGCACAAGTATTTACTCAGGCTCTCGATCTCTCTATTTCGGTGGTGTACACTAAGATAATTAGTTACCCTGTTCCTTAATGGCGAAGTTGCATAACGTTGTTTTAGTGGATATCTCCGGAGCGTAATGGGGGTTCGAAAGTTTCGTCGTGATGAACAGTCGAAATTTTGCATTGTAAGTGATCATCTTATCGTTAAACTTGATCATCACTTGATCACCTGTGTCGCATATATAAACGCAGGCGTGATTACTTTCACGCATACATATGTATTATATAAACGCTGCATATACACGTATATATCATATATATATATATATATATATATATATATATATAACGAAACGCGTATATATATATTTTCTACATTCCACAGAGAAAAATGAGAACAAAACGTGTGGAGTATTGTTACGGTCGAATTAATTTCTAGCGTGTTGAATGTAACGTGATAGGAAATATCAAATTGCGAATCAATCGTTCGATAGGTAAAACAATAAAGAGTTCGTAGGAGAGAGATAACAATAGCGAGTGAAGTGGAGGGGGGGGGGAGGCTGTTGGGAGGGGGGGCTTTGACGTTTACCTGATTTGATAAAAGCTTTTTCCAGAATCGGATTCAGGACTGGATCGAGAGTTTCCCCAACGTTTTCGAGCAAAACCGGCCAGCCAAACTGGAGCGCTTGTTCCAAAACTTTCATAAAGTCCGCTTGGCCAAAATCGATTACTCGCAGAGACTGCAATAACATTTGGTAAAGCTAGGGCGAAAAGTCACGTCCTTTCAACGAACGGCTGCCTCGTGGTCTTTGTGAACACGCGGTAAAGCGCGAAACTTTTTCTCGAAAAACTCTAAATGGAGAATTAGAGAAAATAGCGAAAGAGAGAAAGTATCTGTCAGTCTGTTCGTCCGTCCGTCTGTCCGTCCGTCCGTTGGTTTGTCAACTCGATACAGAAAGACATTTCGAGGAATAAGAAAGAAGAAAAGGATAAAGGAGAAAATGGAACACGTACATTCTTTGCTTCCATGTTCTTGATCCACTTCATCGCTTGACATTGCGGATCGATTACAAGTGGCCATCTAGTGCCTCTCGTCACGATGATGCCGTTCTCGGTACTAAACCCATCTGAAGGTAATCCTTGAATGTTCCACTCTCTGATCGTCGTGGGATCAGCTAGAAATTCCTTCACGTCGAGTCTAGGCGACATCGGGATTTCCTTCTCGCTTACCTTCGCGCGTTTCAATCATACCCCCGTTGTAATTTGAATAATCTCTGTGTAATTTACTTTGTAACGAACGCGCGAGCTTAAACGTGTTGTGCCGAGTTATAGGAGAATCTTAGTATTAGTTGACTCACCTCTTTCATCCAAATCGTGAATAGTTTCTCTCTGTAATTTGACACGAAAGGTCCCAAATAAGACACGAAAGCCGTGGATATCAGACAATTACCGAGTAACCAATCGAAAAACTCTCCCAACGATTCTACTGTTTCCAACCATCGAATTCTCTCTCCTGATAGACCTTCGACTAACATAGCCGCGCGATCTAATTTCACCCTTAACGAGTCAGCCTGTCAAATAGAAGAATATTATCCGTATAAGATCGAGAGAAGGCGTGTCATGAGAAATAAAATTTAAAAAAATAAAAAAATAAAAAAAAAAAAGATAAGAGATTTCCCGGCTACATCTTTTCACCTATACGAAGCAAATGTAAGAGAGAGAGAAAAAGAGAAGGAGATATAGATAGATAGACAGACATAGATCCAGAGGATTCCCTTGCCATTTTGATTAAATCCTCCTTTTCTTTCATCTTCGCGTCGTACATTTCCTGCAACCTTTCAAGCTCCTTCTGTATCTTTTGCAGTTGCGCCGTAGCCTCCGCTAAAGCAGTTTCCTTTTGCCGCAAAGATTCCAAGGCGGCTTCGAGTTTCTCTCTTTTTGGCGCAACGATCCTAGAGAGAGAATGATTTTATAGTATTACCTCTACGTGAGGTATAGGTCGCTTATTCTTTTCTTTATCTGGTCTATCTAATGTACGTATGAATTTATATATATATATATATATATATATATATGATAGATATAGATAAATAGATATATGAGTATCATCATACCTATAGAGTTTTCCGTATTTTTCCATGGCTATAACCCACATGCAAAGTGATTTGGCGGCTACCGAGACAATACCTACTTTAACAGGATCAAATTCTGGATTTGTCGTATACCTTGTAATTGCTCTCAATACTTTATCCGATATATGATCCTTATCAAAATCGCGAAGCTAAAAATGAAAAGGGATAATATATCGCTTGATCATTGTTCGAAAATGTTATATATCTATGAAAAGAGAGAATTGAGAAACGAATCGGTACAGTGTTAATGAAGTTCACGTCTCCCAATTGACGTTTGGATTCCGCCCAGCTTGGTTCTGCATTCTTAAGAATCATAACCGCTTCCATTACCATCTCAACCTTCGCCGGTGGTCGGGCAAAGGACTTTATTTCTGCCAGATCCCTCTTGTTCAATGCTTCTAAAGCCTGAAAAGATAATTTTACTTTTAGCGCATGCCAGTTTAATAAAATCAGTTCTCGTAGTTCAAATTTCTACGGTTAATATAGGCAACCCATTCAAAAGCATTTCGGAATATGTTTACATAATCTCGGACGATAGCATTTCGATTAGCGGATTCTCATGCATCTATGTATTTTAATCCTTTTCACACACACGTATACTATATGCGTTATACTGGAACGTATCGGGCCTATGCAGTAGAATGCTATTTAACGAATCACTTGTACCGTGAAATTGTACGAGGTATTAAACGAGAGAAGGATACTCGCTTTTATAGCTTCGTTTAGAGCTGGTTCGACAGTGGCCAAATCGGCACGAGCTATCTTTTCGAGCTTCTTGCATTCTTTTTGCTCTTCACCGATTCGAAGGGATCTGGCGGTTACCATTTTTTGTGCCTCATCGGCGTCACGGCGTTGATTAACTTAAAAACAATGTACCATTTGATAAATATCGAGGGTGGAAAAAAACAAAATTGAATTCATCACTCGTTCAGTATTTGATTAATTTTATATAGTTTCCGTTGCGTGTATTTATTACAATAAAAAATCAATCAAATATTACCTATAGTTACCAGGAATTCCTCGCATTCTTTGGTAGATTTTTGAACTTGTTCTTGCGTTACTTCCAACTCGGCGGCCATCTCATTGACTTTCGCCTGAGTATCATCGATCTTGAATACGCCACCGCGAAGTTTATTCGCCTGATTGGCTAATTCCTTTCTTTTTTCAATCAACATTCTGTATGAAATAAAGAAAGCATAGAATTGAAGAGAAATGTTAGATTGTTAATAGTCGGATGTATTATCCAATTTAATCTCACTCTTTGTAACCAATGACTAGTTCAAGAAAGTTCGTAGGCGTGACATAATTATATCGTTTCATTTCGTTCATCATAAGAATGGAAAATTGGGAGACCATACCGTGGATCAAAGCAAACGTTGATGCAATACCATCCCGCATCCGTTCTTGCAACGGTGGAAGCGGAATAGCAGTCGCGGATTGTCTTGGTTCCTGTATTATAATATAACTAATTATTATTATTATTATTAATATATCATTAAGTATGAAACATCCTATTGGTTCCACTTAAAAAACGTACATTTCATACCTTATTACTTAATATAACGTTTCCAATCGTTCGCATATATATTATTTTTCTTTTTTTTCGTATTTAATATTGTAAATAGATGAACAAAAAAAAAACAAAAAAGAAGAAAACAAGGAAGAAACTTAATAAATAAGAAGTAGGAGAGTTTGTGACTATTAATAAGGAAGGTCATAAAGAAGGGGTTCTCGATATCGAAAGCACCCGATAAGAAAACGACGATGGTAGAGAGATGCGACGTGCCAAAGCGTCGTATCGTTCACGAATGAGAGAAACTATAAAGGGGAAAATAATCGGATTTTACGAAATGGTTGCGGAAACTCTCGGTACGGCCGATGAGAAGGAAGAGAAAGCGAGCTACAGTAGATAGGAGAGGGTGAAAGGCAAAGCGGGCAGGGGAGGAGGAAGCGAGGGGCGTCGATTTCCAGAATCGAATCTAGTCGAGCCGAATCGATCGGCTGGAAAAGGAGGAAAGAAGGAAGAAAAGGGATGAGGAGAAAGAGGAAGTAGAGAAGGAAGGAGAAGGTTGTGGAGGAGGAGGAGGAGGAGTGCGGGACGAAACTCGCGAGACCCACCACTTTATTTTCGCCGGTGATAGTGAGCGTCAGATTGAGATTCATGAGGAACTTGTTGCCAACTTCGAGAAGAGCTTCCCTCGGCCATTCCAGAAACCAATCGATGGTCGTGCAATTGATCAGGGATGGGTATTGCCGTAATCTGTTCCTGAAGGCATCCCCGATCGGACTCATGCACAATATCATGTGCATATTGGCGCGAACTCTTTCGATCAGGAAGGAATAGATCGATTCCGTTGACGGGATTATGTTTGCCTTTATAGCGTCTTTCGTTAAACGCATTTTTATCTACAAGTAAGACGATTTATATGAGCATATTGTCTCGAAAACATTTTTTATAATGATATCGTTATATTGAAATTTGAGTGAAGGAATAATCGGTCAGTCATCGGTTAATAAAGATAAATTCATATTCTCTTTGCCATAATAAATTCTTTTTTTAAAAGAGAAAAGAAAGTCCTTTTTAACGATCAGGATTACGTAGTAAAGTACTAGGATTTTACAACGTTTACAGTGATCGCATGGATACTCACGTCTTCCATTTCATCGCTTTTGTAGAGATTGGCTACTTCACCGGTGCTCAGCATATTGTTAACGATCTCAAGAAACTGTTCCTCCGCCACTTGGGTGTCGTTGAAGAGAAAACTAGTCGGCTTGTTTTCAACCCCTGCCATAGAGTAAAGCTTCTTCAAGTCCTCACGGAATTCCATCACTTTGTATTGCTTCGTAACGGATATTTGATAGGTGGTCAGCTCGCACATGTAACCTGCGATACGGGATAACGACTGTCTGCCACTACCACCTATCCCGACCAGCAGCATGTTGCCTCGGGGCTACACAAAACGATTGTCCTTGCATTTCACGAATCGATTAGACGATGAAATACGAATTTAATAATAACAGAAGCTCAAAGACGAATATTATCACTAAATTATTCATTTAGAATAGTTTCTCAGAACGGAAGCGTTTTACAAGATGAAACATTTACTCTTCAGTCTTGTTCGAGCCATTATGAACTTCTGACATTAGAAATTAGCTTAGAAAGCAGACAGTCTTCCTCGGAATTTCCATTTAGTTTCATATTCATCGATCATCGTTGAAAGGAAATCATATGTCTTACAACGTATTTATTAAAGATCTCTCATAATATCATTCTGTGAGTTATACTATCGTTTAACGTACGCTGACACAATATTGTATTAATCATTGCAACCAACAGAATGAAAAATTTTGAATTTGATCAATGAAAATTCTGAATTTATGCATACAATCAAATCTATTTGATTAACAATCAAAGGATTTCTAAGGGTACTTCATGATTCTTTCAACTTTATAGATAAAAAATAAAAGTTTATATAGCATGTCGCATTTGAGAAAATCGTCTACTTTCTTTGGTAAGGAAAAAGAAAAAAAGGTACGCGGCATGGAATGGTCTTGATGCCCGTATTATATCATACCTGGTGCTCACGAATCACTGACCTGAGATATCACACGGACAATGCGGCATATATGCTCGACCGCATCCTGGAAAAGAATGAGATCGAGGCGTACTACACCAGTAGAAGCATTATATTCGTCCATTTGTTCCTCTATATGGCGTCTCACGGCGGCAATATCCACGAGATCCTCGTATATGTTCCAGGCATTCATAAAGTTACCTACGCTCGTGTATTTTCTTTAGACAGTCTTTTTATGGCTTCATCGTTGCGTACGTATTATGACTCTAATTCGGCGTTATGTTAACATATGCCGTGTTCTTTCTTTTTTATCTTTTTTCTCGCGCACGATTAATTTCTTTTTACTGAATTCATTTAACTTGTGCGATTAAGTTAATTTTAAATTATTCCAGAGAGATTGGAATGGTAATGCTTACCGAAAAGAGGAATTTTTTTATCCGGACATACGTTAGCCATTGTCATCTCGAAATATTTACCAAGCTGTTCGCTTATCTGTCCAAGAAACCATTCTGTGTCTCTGAAGAAAAATAAAAAAAAAAGAAATGTACGGTTCGCGATCAAATTACTCAATATTTTTGAAATTTTCGTTTACTTTTTGTCGATGAAACGATCGCAGAAAACACGAAAAGTTTCGTGAAGCCATAAACGTAAAAAGGTCTGAGCCGAATATTGATAATCCTTGTGACTTCGTAACAAACCTTGGAATATCTATTAGAATAAATAAATAGAATCGCGTAAATTTTGTTGTTTTTGATTATTTTTCTAATAATTTTTTGTTATACCGGCAAAAAGATTACCTTAGATATGTCACGCAAATTGAATAGATAATGCATTTTAGTGGGCGTTGGTAACATCTTTAAGACAACGTTGTTATACAAAGTTATAGTAGCAAGCGTTATTCCATCGGCTGAGAAGACAAATCAAATTGAGCTCGTTAGCGCGCGATTAAGAGAATAATATTATAATTTACCAATTCTCTTTACTTCCGCATGAAAGTCAGCGAGTTGTTGATTAAGCATCGTCCCGTATATTCGAACGATTTGTTTCTCGCTGGGAAATGTCATGTTGATGATATTAAATCTCGTTAATAAACGATTTGAAATAACATTACGACCACCACCAGGTGGACCCATGGACGCTATTAATTGCATCCTTTGTATATATTTTTTCTTTTGATTACGTCTATCGTACCTATTGCGAAATATGATCTATAATTAATTGGTCAAATTCGATAAAATGATGAAAATATTCAGTACGGTTATTCGAATTCCGTTGACAAATTCTTGAAAAGTGGATGGGTTTGTGGTTTAAAGAGAAACTACGTTTCATTGCTTTTCTACGAACTCTTTGATTTACCACCTCTCGAAGTCGATAGACGAATAGATCTGCTTCCCTGTGGACTTTCGTGAAACTTTTTGATTTACCAGAATCCATAGTCGATCCACTGACGGATCAGCTCCAATGGTGGTTGTGCTCCGTACGTCTCTTTCATCGGCATGTTAAAGTCATCCATAAAAGTTATCATCGTTTTATTGCCGACGGGAACGTAAACCGCTTTCGTGCGTTTCTCCAGTCTGCTCTCAATGGCTTCCTAGACGTATAGGAAATTCATTGTTGAATGTACCTTTTCATTGTTTCCGACGTCCATGAAAAGTCTTTCGAGGTTCACTGAATAATCATTAAAATTACCTGTACGTTGTTCGATGTTGTTTGAGCGGACATATTTATCACGAGTAGTCCGTACTTAATATTATCCAACGATTCTAAAGCAGATTTTGCAATCGAACTTTTACCAGTGCCTACAGGTCCAACCAATAGAACTGGATAACCGTTGATTAACAAATTGCTCACGATATAATCGTAACGAACAGTGTCTACTGTTGGGACAATTATCTTGTAAAACGGTGTCCTGAGGACGAAAAAACCTCTTACTTTCTTTCTCTCCTCGTTAAAGTAAAAGAAAGAAAAAGATAAAGAGAAATAAAATAAAATAAAATGTTCGATTCGTTGGACGAAAAAGAGATCGTTTGGAGTAGATTTAAAAGCCTTTGTCCTTACCCCGGTTGGAACCTCCAGTTCTGTGATAATTTCTCTTCCCAGGAGACGAAGCTACGCTGACGCACGTCTACGTAATATTCGTAGACAGTATCTCTCAAGGGAAAGGATCCTTCTATTTCTCTCATAAAATTGTCCACCTTTAGACGGCTATCCTCATTAACGGAGGCGCACAATGACCATATTGTKCTGTAATACCGATATAGGAAAATTTATTCCTTCGAATGAATCATATCGTAGTTAAGCGTTCCACGTGTAAACCGATCATCCGTGATCAATGGCGGAGGAGGGATTCGTTCGTAATCCGACGTACGTTTGGCAATTCGAGAGGAAATTGCAATTAATGGTGCAAGAGAAACCAGTAAATCCAAAATGGATAGCATCCAAAAAGCCGAGAAGTATAACGTTATAAGTATAGTTTTCTTATTGCGAATTGTATCGTCGATAAAGAAATGGAAATAGATAAAGAATAATAAAAAGTAAGGTGCAATCTGGGCGAATGCGGAATTTCGTTTAGATGCAAGAGGAATCACGACAAAATTTATGGAAGAAACTGGAATCGGGCGTGAGCAAGGGTAGCAATTGATATTTTAGAGATAGACCAGGTCGGAAAGTACCAGAAAAGAAACCAAATCCTACAAACGGTGGTGAACGCTTCTTCGTCGTTGCCAAGTTCGATTCTGGTTTTGGGTGTGGCGAATACATCTAGGAGCTTACAAAGGGACTGAACGGAATTTAATTCGGGAACTGGCACGAGTTCCTCGCACTTCTGACGCTTAAATTCCAACGTTGGGTCGACAAAACGTTCGAACAGTTCCTTCATCTAAGATAAGTTCATTTAAATGACTTCGATGTAAATTTTTCGTTGGTTTATTCTTCTCGGTTCTTTTTCTTATATTATTATATTATATATTTTTAATCTGAGGAGAGAGTATGTTTCACCTGTTCAACGAAATCAACTTTTTGCTCGTGACTTTGTAACCAGGATTTCACGAGAGGACGCCAACCAAGATCCTTATAATCGTTATAGACCATACCAGCCCTGGAAACGGTGGCAGGAGAGGCTACACCGAGATCTTCAACTTCGAACAACAAGGATACTTGTTCCGGCATCGTGATCCGTTCGTTATTGATCAGTGTCAAGATCTATGAATGTATGTACTACGTATGTATGTATGTATGTATGCATGCATATACGTGCCGAGGAATATTTCATGGTAAGTGAGGTAACTGTGATAATAATTTCGTTTAGAATAAACCGATGGTAGACCTACTTTGTTATCGTCCATGACACTGTTCATGTTCTCGATCCAAACGGCATCGACAGGCCCATCAAAGAGAATCCACTTTTCATCGAGCGATTCACCTGTAAAGATAATAATGGTTCAAGATTCACTTGTGTTTGGAGCTTGTTTTTATAAACAATTTTGAGGATATTTATCAATATTTGTTTGATTATATTTGGTGTTTATCTCATGATCTTTGTTGTGATTTTTATTTTAATAATTAGACAAATGGGATTAATAATATCATGATGATAGCAACGATATAATGTAGAAATCATTTTCTTTGTTAGAAGTTCAATTCGAGAAGAGATAAAAGCATTTTACTGGAGCAGGTCTTCCGCATGATCGACGATATTACTCCATCAAGCCACTCTCCGGTCGAGAGATTGTATTCGCCATAGAGCTCGCTGAGGTTCAGTGCTTTAGGATTAATTGGATAGACATGAACGGCGTTGTAACCCGCTTTTCCATCGTTCTTCATCCCACTTATCGTATTTTGCAATATTCTCCATATGACCGTCTTCGCTGTGTTAGAATCACCGACAATCATCGTAGAATGTCTCGAATTTTTCGTCTCGTAAAGTTGAATCACTTTAGTGATTATCGATGGAATCGGCTGAGAAAAAGGGTAGGAGGTTTGTTTTTTTTCTTATTAAAAATAACGAGAATAATAATAATAAAATCAAATAGGAATAGAGAGAGAAAGAGAGAGATAATATTTTATCATATGTAGAAATTACTTGTAGCTTCAACTTGATAGCCTCTTTAGTAATATAATCGATGATTTCCTCGTAATCTACGGTTGGCACGTCGACGGTTGGAAATAGATCGGTGGTGATTCCAAGGAATAGAGGCAGATCGTCTGACGTAAGTTTAGCCACGTTCATGTCTTTCATTGCAAGAATGATCACCTGCATTTCGATGAGATTTTACTTTATCGGATCGTTCGAAATCATTTCTAAACGACCTCATAAATTATACGAAATGAAAAGGATCGCAAATATATATATATATATATCAGTTAACAACATATTATTGGAATTACTATTTTCTATTATTATTTTTCCTATCTCGTTTACTCGCCTCATCGTCGGCTAAATCCGGATAAAGACGTTTCTTCCAACCGGCGTATCGAGTCAAAGTAACTATACCTCTTAACCCGAAATCATAGTGATGCTGTTTGCTTAATTGTTGTTGCGCTAATGTGTACAAGGTGAAGACCTAGAAAATATTTTTCAAATTACAAAATGTCCAACAACTTTGATAGTGAATTAATTTGAAACGAAGCCCGATCGATAATAACCTTTCGAGCAAGTACACGAGTTTCCTGGAAACCTTCTCCGAATAAATTGATTTCTGCGATCATACTACTGTCCGGTACCATCATAGAGATTGGTCTGAACATGGATTTCAAATTATCCGGAAGTTCGGTGCGACCAGCATACCCGGGATTCATCGTAATGAAGATACCACAGGTATGGATCAATGTTATCTCCTTGCTTTCGAAAACGAATTTCTTGAGTTTCTGAGAGAGTGCTGTTAGTATCGATAGTATCTGTTGTGCCACGACAGACAATACTTCAATATTGATTCTACGATACGAAAGTATAGATCAAAATGATTGCTTAAATTAAAACGATTATTTGAATTTAATTTAAGTTCTTTTATTAACCTGTTAAATTCATCAAAACAACCCCAAGCACCCGTCTGAGCCAAACCCGAAAACATCCTTCCCATACTTTTGTAATCCAGCCCTTCGGAACAATTCTGCACGATCACGTTAAATCCCAATGCCTTTCCGAGATCCTTAACTGTTTCAGTTTTCCCTGTTCCAGCTGGGCCCTTAGGGCTTCCTCCTCGATACAAATGAAGTGCTGTCGTTAGAGTAATGTAACATCTGCCAATGAACAGAGGGAATAGTATTCTAGAAAGCTTACCAGAAAGTAATAAATATAATGGAAAAAAATCAATGAACTGTATCTTATAGTGACGTTGAAGAAACATTCGAGATAAAGCAAAAAAATTAACGAACTGTATTGAAATAATCAAATATAAAAAAGATTTCAAAAAGATGATATTAAGAATATTATCGACGATTGTGCATTAACGAAATTGTAAAAAAATAAAAGATATCTCTTTGAAAATAAGAAAAAAGAAAAACTAGAGGAAAAGTGATGGAAATCAAATTTAAGAATATGAAATGTCTTAAATCGAGCATGCCATACTTTTAAAAAATTCACTCCTTTTTTTTTCTTCCTCTTAGTTTATATATCTACATACTCATCATTCTTTCTTTCTTTCTCTCTCTCTCTCTCTCTCTCTCTCTCTCTATATATATATATATATATATTTCTTTCACTCTCATGTATTTTCTTGAAGAAAGGAGATGCAATAGAATAATGTTGTCTCGATTTATCGAATTTGTATACTCCAGTGCACTTTACGATTTAATCAGTTTAGGAAAAAAAGAAAAAGAAAGGAAAAAAAGAAGAGGAAGAAAAAAAATAAAGGGATTGTGACTGGTGAAGGGAATAAAAGGGCGGAACGATTGCACGGCGTGCCACAAAGAAAAGAATTCGATATAATAACTCGACATTGTGTAGCAATGGCTGCGTTAGTAGTAGTAGTAGTAGTATTAGTAGTATATATTTGTGATAGTAGTGGTGGTGGTGGTGGTGGTGGTGGTGATGTTGGGCGCGTTCTTGGCATCCTTCTTTATCGCGAGACAAATTCTTCTCTATAAGGGAGGAAAAAGAAAGTAAGCGTCGAATCGGCCAGCTCCTGTCTATAAATTAGACACCGGAGTTGCGGGCGGTACCCTTTTATCGCGATTAAATCGATACCGCGTTAAGTATCGTCGTAGATTACGTTTCTGTCTCTTTAGTTTCCTCCTTTGCCGTTCTTCTTCACGCTTTACGTTCTTTTTACTCTTATCCTGTAAACTTTTTTTTATCTTCCTTAAGTCCTCTACACCTATTATCCTTACGATCATTATTAATGTTATCCATTAAATTTATCATTATTATTATTATTATTATTATTATTCGAATATTTTCAAAATTTTATTATTATTTTGTAATAATCATTATCGTCTCTTTTTTATCTTCAAATTTATTCTACTCCCGTCAAATCTTTTCTAATTGATTGAAATTAGTTTTGAAAATAAAAAAAAAGTAATGTTTTATTGTTAGAATTAGAATTCTTAATTGAAGTAATATCTATTTTTTTCTTTATTATATCCCTAAATTGTAATAGCTTTTAAAAATAAGTTAAAGTTACAGCTATAACTTGAATCAATTGATTAATTGATTATTAATTTTTAACATACCGATCAGTTAATGGCGTTATCACGAGACGTCCTGAATTTCCTAGATACTCGTATCCGTATTTAAAGTAAGTATTAGTTTGTCGTACAATGCAATCTTCAATGTCTTTTTCCCAGTAGAACCTTAACTGTGATAACCACTCGAAGGCGGCGACGTCTTTGCAATCTGAAAGAAAACGAAAAGAGCTTTTCGAACGTTTTCGTTTGAGTTACGAGATTTAAACGGTGCTCTTTCTAAGTTGATGTTATTTATAAAAAGTATATTTTACTATTTGCGTGATAACTTGAAATTTTGTTTTATTTTTTCCTTCCTTTTTACTAGTTGTTAATGTTTTTTTTTTTTACTATTTCTTTTTTTCTATAAACTTCATCGTATGAAAGAGCTTTTCACGGTATGTTAACAAACAAGGGCATAAAAAATAAGAGTAATTTCGTATTTGTAAATGGAAAAGGTAAATTTTCTTATGGTCATACAGTCATCGTTAAATTAACCAAGTTTTGTTAGAAATGTTCTTGAAAATTCTCGCACGTTTCAAAAGCGAGAAATGGTTTGAAGTTTTCACACTAAAAAACTTGTTTTCAAATAAGGTGGTTTATTTCGAGTAACGTGAAATAAATGAAATTTCGAAATATATTTCTAATTTAATTTCCTACGTTTAGTTATAATTAAATGATCGTGAAAAAAAAACACATTGCATCTTAAAAATCGACGTCGCCTCGTTTTCAATTACTATTCTTTATTCTTATGTATTTTTTATTAATGTTTTTTTAATATATAATAAAATTAAAAATGAATATATAAAAATAAAAACTTACTGTTCTTGTACATTCGTTCGATAACGTCTCTCGCATGGATCTCGATTACAACAATGGCCTTGAACTTGAGCCGATCCAAATTATTCAAATCGCTTCTTATTGCCTCCGAGTATTTCGCCAACGCCTGATTTTGTTTCCTTTTTAATCGTTTCAAGGGTTTCTTGGAGTCCACCAATCTATTGAATTCCAAATAAATAAATAAATAAATAATAATAAAAATCACAAATCTTTTTATTAAATCTTTCAACATCTAGGGTGTGTGAGGAAAAATCGATTTTTGTAAGAATAGAATGGACAACAGATTCGAGAATTGATCGTAATGGTTAGTGTAACTCACATCTATCCAACATACGTTATTCGCGATTACGGAAGAGTGTATAGAAAAAGATTATGGTAGAAAAAGAAATAAAAATGTCTATCTTTTTCTTCTGCTCTTTCTCTCTCTCACTCACTCTTTCAAAGTTCAACATCGTCAAGACTACGATATTCGCCTAGTGTACGCATTTTTCCTTTACGTTTTACCAACCATCCGTGTGTGTTTCTCAACGATCTCCGGCTGCTCTTTTTCTCCTCACCAAGCTCTTACTCCAGCTTTCTCTCTGCTTTCATGACGAGATGCTTCGAGCAACGACCGGGTACACAGAGCTTCGCGTAACATGAACGTTTACAGCCAAGGTCCCGGGACGTAGGGATTTTACTCCGCCGAAGAGATCAAGAGAGAGAATGGGGAAAAAGAGAGAGAGAGAGAGAGGGAGAGAGAGAGAGAGAGAGAGAGAGAGAGAGAGAGACGATATGGCCGGTAGTGTTGGTATGGGTTAAATTATTCGCAGTACGGCTAGTATATGCAAACGAGAAGAGGAAGGGTGGCATGGTTGGATCGCAGGACGAGAGGTAGAATATGCAAAATTCCTCTTATTAGAGTTACCGTGTCCCTTTCCTCGTTTACCCTCTGCCTATCCCGTTTTCGGTTCCTCCTTTTCTTCCCTTATCCTCCTACTTTCCTTTCCTATCTTCCATCTCTCTTTCTCCTTTCTATGCATTCTTCTACATTTTCACCGGAATCGAACTTTCGAAACTAACTTGGAAAGGCAAAGAACCTGCAACCTTTCGATTTCTCTGGATAACTCCTGTTAAATTTTTACCAATCGAGAAATGCACCTACCATATGTCTATATATATATATATATGTATGTATATATATTCGTGTAGAAAGAGAAAAAGAAGAGAGAGATACATAGGGAACGCTCACTTGCAGTGCATGAGTGTCCTGGTGCAGTCGGTCGTCCACTGGATTTGAGTGGACGTAATTCCTGGTTGGCTCGGCCACTCTTTTACCCACCTGTCGCGTTTTGCGAGCATTTTCCGCAGCACCCCTCTGCATTGCTTCAATAACTCGCGCAAACTCACTCTCATCGCTTCTTCTGCAAATTACGAACGACTTTCCATTGATTTTCGGTTCTTTTAGAGGGGTTTTCTATTTTTTTTTTTTGTATCAACCGATAAAAAAATCGCAATATAAAACGAACGAAATATGTATCGAAATAAAAATATAATTGTTAGTTTAACAATTACTCACCGATATTGCACAACCAGTTTTCTACTTGACCTTCGAGGAGAACTGGATGAACGAATTGAACGTATTCGCCGTCACTGGAATTCATGCCATTGGCTAATGGTTTACCTGCTAATGACTGAGAAACAGATTATAAAGATGATAGAATATAACGTTAGAAAAATTATCGTTTGTGATAATTACATTTGAGACGTCATTTCTAATTGTTTAGCTGAATAATGCAGGTGACGTAATTCTACGTTATTAAATATTAATTGTTAATTGTTAAATATAGATATGTTTATGTTAAATATTTCAATATTATATTCAGCTAAACGTTTCTTTCGAAAAAAAACGCCAGTCGCTGTAATATACCTTGCCTAAAGTGAGAAATTTTATGTTTTCAAAGAGTTTCTTGATGTGAGGCTGTATGAGATCTGGTTTTCTCGAGTTGGCGAGTATCTCAAGTAAATCATCGTTCGAAATGAAGTAGAATCTTGGAAATACGTATCGCTTAGTTTCGAGATATTGTTCCAAAGCGCGTTGCAGAGCCTCCAACTTGTCGTTAAGTTTATTCAGAACTTGGAGTAAATTGGCTGGTGGGAGGAAGGAGCGGGGGTGTACGTTCAGTAGAGTAAGCAAAAAAATGCAAATGCGGTCGTTCTAGTAGATTTACATTATTTTGCAGGCACGTGGACGCCTCGTTGCACGACATTTTCTTCCCTTTATTTTTCTCTTTCTCTCTCTCCCTTTCCCTCTCCCTCTTATTTTCTATCTTTCTTTCACTACCAAGGAAGATAGATATTTTCCTATCCTATCCTGTCCGCGTAGCCGTAACTCGTAATTTGAATAATTTCCTCGCGTTTAAATGATTCTTATCTCCATAAGAAAATTCGTGTAGTCTCGCGTTAGAAAGTGCGGAATATTACAATAGATAAAGTCAATAAAAGCGTTATTTTTCGTACCTTTATTTCGAGACTGCGATCGAAATGAGTTAAAGAAAAAAATCTGTCGGGGTTTAATTCATTTTTTTTTTCTCTCTCTCTCTCTCTCTTTCTTTTTTTTTTCTTCTTTGCACAGAAAGTACACGCGAACAACGTTAACTCTTGGGCGTAGTTGATAAAACTTTTCGATCTCGAGATATATATATATATATATATATATACGTACGCGGAACGTGAGTGGTCGGTAAAGCCAATCCTTGGTCCGCCATGCGGGACGTGATTTGCACCCAGGATCTTGTCAACTTGCCGAACTCGTCGGTCTCTTTTGGAAGTTGTTTTCTAATGTCCTCGCTGGAGAATATATTGTCCATATAGAAGTAGCTTCTTTGAACGCTGAGCACCATTTCGAGAACCTCCCCCACCGTAGACAGGGCCCGTTCCCAATAATCGACATCTACTACGAATGGCTCGACAAATCTATGAACGGACGAATAAATAATATCCTACTAACGTGATCAAAATATTTTATAAATATAGATACCTCATCGATTTCATCGAAGACAAGAGAACTTGATGATCTTCTAGTGTTTGTAATATGTCGTCTATGCTCATTAATTTGTAAATACCTTTAGTCTTGTACGGTATCATCTCTACTGGCATTACGTTCCAAACTTCAGCGATACGTTTCAATCCCTACGAAAATATCGTATATTTTTTGTTTTTCAAATTTAATCGAACTATAATCTAAATATTAGCTTATATAATAATCATTAGAGTAAGAATAATGCAAAGTACATTTGTTTAAAAATTAATATACTGCGATTATTAAATAATTTCGATCTGATATTTTATTATTGTGTGTTTTGTTTTACTACTTTCTCTTCATATCTCTATGTTCCCTCTCTTTTTCATGTCGTTTCACAAAGTTTTATCGTTATCGTCGCTTAAAAAGTTTCACTTCAAAAATACTTTCTCATGGATTTTACTTTGATGTTGAAAAAATAACTGACTTATGCATTATACAAACGAATAACAGTAATATAATTGAATCGAATTCTTTCTCAATATTTATAATTACTTTAAATCATTAATATAAGTTTGAAATTTAATGTTTAATGTTATTGAATTCAGTATTAATGAGTTTACAATTTATATATCGCGGGACCTATCACAAGTGGTTTTACCAATTTATATTTTTAATATCTCTGAAATTTATTTCTATGATTTATTTGAAATTTTATCGATATCATTATGCCGTCATAAATTAAAATTTAAATTAACATTCGATCCAATTCGCGAGAGATTGTGACACCGGAGAATTTTTGAACAAATCTTTTCTGAAACCAAAGACTCACCATTTCTATTTCAAGTTCCATCGTTGCAGCGTTCGAGATCTCGGCGATTTGTTCGGCAAAATTCTGCATTTGCATATTGGCAATAACGTCAAGGGTAAAATCTTCGGACATTTCGTCGAATTCTCTTTTTACGGTATCTTTAACTTTCCTCCAGTGACGAGATCTCATTGCTGGATTCTTCAAATCTGTTATTAGTGGTAACGTTCGACGAAATTTATCCACTCTTGATCTGTGTTACAAAATATTTGATAAAAGTAAATGAGAAAATGTAACGTTAAAAAAGCACTTAAATTTAGTATTGCTCGGATTGAAATTTGTAGTTAATTATTCGGTATTTGTGCTTGTCAATTTGAACTCACACATTCGTGATAACGTGTGATCATAATTTCGACACGGAATGAAGCGCTTCTCTCTCTCTACATGCTACAATCATTGAGAATTAGCGTCAATTGCGTGTCTCTGTTTGCTTTTCATTTGCTTTTCAGAGTTGAGCACGCTATACTTGTTTCGCCCATTTATGTTCTCACCGATGTACATATATACAGTTCTCGGGTTACAAAACACGACGAATCATTTCGGATGTGTAAAGTTCATTATGCGATAAAAGTGTTCATGATCGGTTAATAAATAATAAAAAATAATTTTCTAAATATCACATTCGATAGTTAAGATGAATACAAATATAGTAAATTTCTGCATAATGCTATTAATATGTTAAGCGTTTCATTAAGCGTTTTCCTCGTATAATAAGATTTATTTCTTATTTTCTTCAAGATAATTTATAATTTATTCATTTCTCTTTTTTGCTAACTATTCTTGATAACATGATTAAAAATTAAAATAAAATTAAAGCAAATTTAATTTTTAAATACGAGGAATTTTCACACATTTTATTATTAACCACGGCATACGAAGAATCGTGTTATATGGAAATAGTGGTTGCAATATTTTTGACTAGCTATAAAAATTCATGTTATAGAAATTCACGTCATACAAAAGTATACTCATTTTTCTTCTCTCAAAACGAATAAAATATGTTTTATAGGAAATTTTTAAAAGAAGAATATCGTCAATATTTTGAAGTGAAGTCTCGTTATACCAAATCACAGTTTTCTTTTTGGTCCGTGACCCGTATTAGAATAAGCTAGTGAACAAGTTCGCTACAGTACTGGAAGAAGAAGAGTTAAGTAGGAACTAGAAAGAGATCCTCGACGTACCTCGTGTGCTCAACGATCTCCCAGTTTCTCTCCTTAAGCTCTCTGTAGAGTCTCGTGAGTTTTCGAAATAGAACGTTCGCAGTTGTGTCCATCTCTTCCATTTCTATCTTCCAAAATTGTTCGGTCTTATAACGATTCCATGCTTCGTTCCACTCGGCAGTCAGTTTCCATACGATCTCGATGATTGCTGTGTCCTGCGAAAAAGTTTAATGAAACGCGATAACGGTTCACGATAATTTTATTGAATTCAACTGAGTTCCCCAAGTCGTACTTCCTTAAGTTTTATCAATTCCAAAGAATCGGGTTGACTCAAGCCAAAAACTGTGAGGTGTGCTTTAAGCATTTTCTCTCGTTCCTTCAATGAGTGTATTTCTTTATAAAATACATTAATCCACGTAAATGCATCTGTGTAAAATCAAAATATGCTTGTAAATCTGAATAAATATTCAATAAAATAGAAAAATAATTACTATATATACCATTTATTTGCCATTCGGACGTAAACGGTCCTGTATCGTTATATTTGCGAACTAAAGTCATTATATCTTCATGGAACATAGTAGAATCTTTAAGCAAAGCGTTCTTGAATTCCTCCTGTAATGGATTCGTTAAGTTAAGAAGACTCTTTTATCTATTCTTTGTTTCTTTTTCCCTTTACCTTAGCACTTTCTAGTCTTATACCAAGAGAAAAAAGGCGAGAGGAAGAAAGTAGAATTTTATTTCAAAAAGGGCCTGGAGCAACGTACCCGAACGAATCACGTACCTTCTTTTCGAGTAAAATTGCTTCGTAGGAAACAAGTAGCTCCAAATAGGCAGCCCACGATCGGTCGATGTCTTTTACTTTTCTTTTAAATTCAAACGTAGTCGGTATATCGTATTTTTCTATGATTAAAATCACGTATTGTTAATTTATGTCGATCGATTATCGAATTATATTACGATTTCTCGAAGTAAAAAAAAGAGACGATTTTAAATATAGAAATTAATTTGAAAGTTTATCGTTTACAACTTTTTTTATATTAAATTACGTGGAAATTCTTATCGAGAAACAGAGAAAGAGAGAGAGAGAGAAAGAGAAAGAATCATATTATTGATCCTTTTACTTTCCACGTAAAGGAGGAAACATTTAAAGATTTACCCAACGTTTCGTAGAACTCTACGATCTTAGGAAATTCTGCCTCCTCCTTTGGAATCTCAGCGTTAAGTCTCTCGAACAACTGTATTGCGAATTGCATACTGATCAAATCCGTTGGTTCCTTCGTTATTCTGTGAACGGTTAAATTTATATGCAAGCGTTCTTTGGATTGAAAAAAGAATAAAACAAAAAATAGTAGCAAAAAAAAAAGAAAAAGGAACATTTCGAACGATCGAGCAAGTCATGCCATCACTCGCGTAACATGTGGTTTGGATCGTTAAAATTTTATGTTTATGGACCATGGAAATCCATAAAATATGGAATATTTACCACGTGCGTTATCGACCTAAGCATCACGCTACATTTAATATTTTCTTGTGAATAATACTTTTAAATGGCCATTGTGTAGTTAATGTTTCTTAAATAAAAGTTGCTTACTTTTTCGAATTTTCAGCGATATATTGATAGACGTGTTTGACTTTGTTTTCGGTTACTTGTAACATGAGTGTGCTTAATTTCAGTTGCCAAGCAGCGCATTCTTGAATAATAATGTCTTTTAAACCATCGCAATTTATATCGAGAAAATGTACGTTCATCACGGTCTCTTGCATCTCGACAGTGTATGCAACGTTCGCGTATCTGCTAATGTCCGAATCGAAAGATGTAACCGTTGGCTTCAGTTTCTCGTATCTGTATAACAATAGAGGAAAATTAATATATGTATAATATTTATATGCACAACGTGTTGCGTACAATAGAATTTTACGATTATAAATAGATATGTCAGAACAACGAAGTAAAAAGAAAATCACCTTTGAATGAAAATGTCCTTATTGACCTCCCATATGTCCTTAAAAGGTTCCCACGTTTTAAGATACGCTTGTACTTGAGAGAAACAATAATTCGTCTCTGTCAATTAATTCGAAATTTGTATTATTTAAAGCACATATATATACAAAATGTTCCCAGAGATCAGGACGAAACTTATATTACGTATTAATGAGATCAATTAGATTAAGAAAGTTCACATAAACTTATGCATGAAAATATATTTCAATTTTATTTAATTTTTGTTGTATATAATAAACTCTTATTACTCTTTAGTAAATCACTATAGTGAGTATAAGTTTATAAGAACTTTTTTTCATTATTTGAATTCATTAATATGTCATATAAGTTTGGTCTTAATTTTGTTGGGACATCTTGTATCAGAAAAAAAAAGTAAAGAAAACAAAAGACAATATTAATACCATTGTTAAGCAATTGTTGATAACGAATAAGATCTTCGTCCTTTTCATAGACCTTCCAAAGAGGTTGTATTTCTTTAGATGAGGAAACCTTGAATTTTTCAATTAATCGTTGGAAGTTTTTAATCGGTGTAAATAGGTGATTGAGAACGTTGGACAGGGTCGTGGCAATATCCGACAGGTTTGGTGAGAAGTTTATCTGAACACGGGGACACGAACGTGTTAGCTTTCAAGTGTTCTTGGTCGAAGGTCGCTTCCCTTCCCTCCAGTATCGTGATTCTCTTGAATCTCCGAGGTGGTAAGCCGAAGGGTTAGCAACGTTGGACGTTCGAACAATGTCTACGAAGGGACACAATTATGGCTCTCTCTGTTGTTACCTTATTGTTGAGCAAGTCCACTTGCACCAGTAGAAGAGGAGATGGTCCTGTCGTCCCGTCTCCGTGAAGGGCTTCATACATAATATCCATGGAACCCTTAAGGCAGAATCTCAGTGCTTCCTCAATCAGTACATCTAGATTGTCCAAATATTCCTGCCACTGCTTTAAAGTCTAAAATGAACAAACTTTTTTAAATTAACGTATCGTATGAAGTTATAATACTACTTATATCAATATTTCCTCAATCAGTATATCGAGATTGCTCCAATATTATTGGTACTGCGTTCAAGTTTAAGTGAAAATTTAAAGTTAATAAATCAATGCGAATATATATACTATTGGATATACCCCGGAAAGTTAGTTTAAATTATATTTTTAAATATATATATATGTGTTGCCTGAAAATAGTACTTAAAAATTTGTACGAATTACGCTCCTCTGGACAGTTTAATATTTTTAAATATATATTATCTTTTCGTTTTTTTTTTAACAATGCAATACTTATACGCACTCGCATTCCATAGAATCTATGTAATATTGTGAGCTTAACTTGAATAGTTCATATTTAAAAAAGGAAATACAAAATTGATGAACGCGGTTGAATGAGAGACTCTTTATATGTATATGTATATATATATATATATAAAAATGAAATCTATGGCTTGGATTCGAGTTATATGAAAGAGGATAATTCATTTTGGTCGTTGTAATCTGAAAAACGGATTTATTCGATGGATTCGGTTGGAGAACTGAGGGGAAAAAAAATTAATACGCTTTTTGGCTTGCATTAAAGGGGAACTAAAGGTTCGATTTTACAAAAATTCTCTTTTTATTTCTCGCGGTGATATATCAAAAAATGTTAAGAACATAGATAGACGTGTTTTTGTGTTTATTCTTTAAATAACATTGAAAAATGATAACGTCACATTTTTTCGAATTAACTGAATGTGCATGCGAGCGTGAAGACATTTACGTTGTTGCAAGGGATGAATTGTAACTGGATCTGTGACATTAATGTAATGACTTACTTTTTTCTCAACTATAGAATCATTTTATCAATCTATAATAAAATTTTGTTATACTTCTATATTCATTAACGACAATCATACAAAGAAAGAATTTGATTCAATTTTTTCAAAAATAGAACTGAAATAATTACTAAAGCGACTACGCAAATCACTAGGAGCTTTCTTCAAAAAGTTCACATTGGAAATAATTAAGGAAGATTATTTTCTATTAGTTAAAAATATAATAATAATAAAACACAAGAAAAAATTCCAAACCATGACTTGTTTTAGTAGAAACAATAAAATAGATGAAAATATTTTAAGTTTTGTATCGGTTGACCAAAATGAGACTCTATAAGAGTAATAATTACTCTTAATTTATATAAAATAGTTACTGTTATATAATTATGAATATTTATAATTATTATATAGTTATAATTATTATAGTAATACTTGGTTATGTTATTACGTAAAATAACTTAAATAATCGAGCAATTATATGGTAGTTTGTTATTCAATGGAATTGAGTATAGTATAAATATAATGTAATATATATATATATATATATATATAGGTGTACGATTATGGCACGGAACGTAAAAATAACTTGAAAGTTTAATCTCCGGAGTAAACGCATCAAGCGTCTATGCGAGAGGATCGTATTACGACTGCCTCGTCGATTTCAACGTTTCTCTTTACGGATCTCGTGCTCCTCGTCTCTCTTTTCGTCGAGACGACAATAAAAGTCTTCGTAAGTAGTCGAGAGGTAATCCTAGGAAAGTCCCGCGAGTGCATAAAATCATAAGAAGCGAATTTCAGATCTTTAAGCACTATTACGGTGTCTTAGCGAGCTTTACGAGCGCATAAATTTATAAAGTATCTTTTCGAAATTCTTCAAGGATTGTATATATATACATAAAGAATATATATATATATATATATATATATTGTTTCGCTTTCTTGATACTTAAAGTCTTTTTAAACGAGAGACGATTTTATCGTTTTTTTTTTTTTTTACCTTACTTGATATTTTTAATTTAACATATTGTAGACACATTATGCTGCTTTTACTATTAAAATGTATGTGCTGCCATATATATATATTTAAGCGTCTACATTCTTGTATAACTTTGAGATTATTATACATACACATGATATATGATATTTGTTACTGTTTAACACGTTGATCCTTTATATTATATCAGGGTGAACCAAAAGTTCCTGCGTTTATTGTGTTATTTCAAATAGTGCAATTTTTTAAAGTCAATAAAATTACTTTATATACAAGTGAAATATTAATAAAAAGAAAAACGCACGAACTTTTGTTTTACCCTTAATATTATAATACGTAGACATTTATAAAAATAATTAAGTAAATAAAAATAAATAAATATGTGAAATTTATAAATTCATCTAAACAGATTGGAATTCAATTATATTGTATTACTTTGGCAATATGTTATAGTAATCGTAAATAAAAAAGTATTGATTATAAAAAAAAACTTAACTCTCGGATTACTCCTTTGAATCCCTCGAAGACTACCATGACATATTGAACTATCGTGTTGTACTTTGTAACCATATCGGCAACAACCGCATCTCTGAAAAGTTAGGGAGAGTTTCAAAGTTCCATAGTTCCATGCTTCAAAATTGTATGGCTCACCTCACGCTTGTTAGTTCCTCCTGCAGTTCTGACAAGGTGTACGCATAATTTGGTTTTAACTTGATCATCGGCGAATTGCAAATATTCTCACATATTTTAAGGATCTCAAAATTGGATTTCTTATAAATATCGACGAATCGTTTAAGCTGAAAATAATTCTTTCTTTCGTATCCAGGTTTTATTTTTTCAAGTGTACTTAACTTTCGAATTAGATTAGTTTATTCTATCTATTATTATAATTATACTTCGTTAGATTTACATACAGATACCAATTAACTTCCTAATGGACGATGAGATAAATAAAGTTTCTAACAACTTTAGAGATGGAATTTTGTCGATGTCATAGTAAATGAAATGAAATCAAGATTGAGATATACTTATAGCACTATACTTAGCACTTATAAGTTAACATTATTGAAATCGTTTGAAACATACTTTAGCGGTCTTGTTGTAGCAATCCTCGACAAAATTTTCGACGTTGTCCGTATTCCACGTTAGTCTACTTAAGCCAGGATTGATCTTTCCGTCGAGTCGTAGGATTAATCCTCGAAACAGTTCACGTTCCATGTCGGACAATGCTAAAAAATGAAAGTCTCGTTTATCATTTCGTACGTGGAAATCGTTTGGAATAAAAGATATTGCAACTAAGCATCTATAGTTCGTCTTATCTTCATCGAAATTTTCTTTCTATTCTCAACGATCAATCTTTGATAGATCAAAATAGATAGTTGTTTACAAGGATAATTTAGGTACTTTGTTTTTTTTTTTTTTATAGAAGATGAATTAATTTTACAAAAGAGAGATTAATTCGAAATATAAATAATTCATAAACGTGAAAAAACGAGTTTTAACCCATAATCAAAATATTATTTTTCTTTAAATAATTAAACATTCGTTGCTCATTTCCATCAAAAAAATATTATAAATATATACCATTCGACTTTTGCGGTTCATTGATTTATTCGAACCTTCCTATCCTCGTTTGTATCAATTTATTTTTAATTAAAATAAATTTTATTTATGCACATTAATGTCAACTGTTTGCCCACGTTGAATTACTAGTTCACGTCAAAAATAAAAACCGTGTTGACCATACAGGTTCTTTGGTAGAATTGAATAAGTATGAGAAGGTATTTGTAAAGAAACGACTCGAACCCGTAAAAGTAAAAGTAAAAATAAAAAGATACACATATATGCACATTAATCAATCAACAATTTTCCCGGTTGAGGAATTATTGTAATTATCAAATAAAAGAATTATGAATGATTAACCGACCTTCGATGATTGTATTGTAAGTGTAAATCAATGCGAGGACACCTTCGTAAACGAAAAAAATGGTATCCTTTTTGGCGTGTATGACAGTCATTTGAATTGGTATGTCGAATAGAAGATTAATCCAACTATCGCATTCTCGACAAAGATCTAATATAAAAGGGTCCATATTACATTCGAATAATAAAGGTGATTTTTCCATTCGCTTTATCAAGGATCGATCTAAACGAGTGCGTGGATTTTCACCAGCTGCTTCGATCCATTCACTATAGAGATTGGTTATAGCATCTTTGATTGATTTTATCACGATATCATGCTGATAGAAGACCTCGAATTTCATAGCACAGTAGGGCAACCATTCAGCTTCTTCCATCATTTTTTTCGTTGCTTGCAAGCTATTAGCTTTTTGCTCTAGAGCCAATGCTCTTCCGGAATAATATGACGTCATCGATGAGTATTCTTCTTTTTTATCTAAGACATCTTGCTTTGCGTGTTGAATATCATCGTTAAACATTTTCCATACCTGAAAAAAGATTATTAAAGTTTTTATTAAAATTAATCTAAAGCATATTGGCTATTTATACAGATGGGTCTGTTATGAAGATAGATATTAAAAGATTACAATTTAAATGAGTTCAAACTAACGTGAAATCGAGAGTAAATTAAATATATATATTATATTAGGTACACACACATATATATATATATATATNAGACGAAAGCTGAATATACACATATGTCTGGCTGGTGCAAACGTTTATATGTATGCGTATATATTATATATATATATATATATATTTTATGAAAATATAAAATGTGTCATTTATAAGCTAATATTAAATTATTATTAAAACATTTAGTACCAATCTCAGTGGTTGAACTAATGAATAACAATGAATTAAAACCAATTAATAATGATATATAATTGCTAATTCATTTATATACATATATATGTATGTTACTGGAGAGAGGGAATCCCACATATATTACATTTCTGAGTTGTTTTATAGCTACGTTTATTAGTTTTCGAAATTCCAATTGCAATGTTTAACTTAGAGAATCTTGTTTCGAAGTTCGAGTTCGCTCTGGAAACTCGCTTACCTCCATAGTCTTATTATTGAAGAGCTCCTGTAGTTTCTCTCTGTTCATATAATTGTAAAATCCACGGAGATTCTCGATACCTTCTTGCACGTTGTTCATGACGACGAAGACGGTTGCTACCAAGTTTTCGATTATTATCTCCAATTCTCTGACTTCGCCGCGAAAGATAGACATAATGTTCTTCCAAGCGACGTGCAACACGTCGAATATTTTATGAGAGTTTGCTTCGATTTTCTCGAAACTTTCGAAGAAGAGTCTCTCAATTTTTTGACAGGCTCTACCATGTTCCTTTCCTTTGGTTCCAGGAAACGTCGGTCTTAGGATGCTCGTTCTTTCGTCCATTCTATAAAATAATCGAAAAATACTATCTTTTGTTTTCTCTTATAGATTTTATAGCGAATCGTGGGAAATATATTCAAAACATTTCAATTCAAATAAAAATTGTTTTCAATATATATTTAAACAGATTGAACAATTTTTCCTAAAATTCTTAATTATTTCATATAATATTTTTTAGTTATTTCATGAAAATTAAATGAAACATACACTTTAACGGTAACACACACACACACATATATATATATATATATATGTTTACATAAACCAAAATAGATATTCAAATGTATCTATTAAAAATGTAAACTTAAAGATTTTTAATAAATGTCCGAATATTTATACCTGGCAAAATCTATCATCCCTTCGCAGATGACTATCATGTCTTGGCATCTTTCGATAAAAACGTTTATATGACGAAAAATGTAATCGGCTTCTAATTCCCATGGATGTTCGGTACAAGTAATATGGGCATCTGAAATCTGTCAAATAATTATGTTATTGTTTTATCGAGTAATAAAATTACAAAGAGATCCTATGGAGAGTCAAAGATTTTACTTTTATTTCGCTCAAATTGCGAACGTAACTTAAAATTTATTTACTTTTTTATTAGTTTCTAACATTTTATTATAATTGCGGCGTAAATATCATCCGTAGGTTTGTCACCATAAAATTAACTTTTACAGTAGTCGTCTACCTTACTTATACCTATATAGTTTCTTAAGGAAACTCGGAAAATAGCGACGTATTACTCGGCATAGGAGAATTTCATTCGTGCTTATCGTGTTACGCGAAAAGGGAAAGCCTAAGTCGGCGTTATTGCACCTTTCGGTTTACGCGAAAACTTATACCTACGTTGTCTAAACTACTTCTATGTTCTCAAAGAAAAGTTAAACGGGTATATAGGGGTTTTCACTGTTCACAACTCTTCAAGATTAACTTACACGTTATTTGAAATTTTCACGCGCGCGAATTTTGATTATTTTTTTTTTTTTTTGATTGAATAGCGATTTTAATAAGATTTGATTTTTTTCGTTTTATCGAATGTGATACTTATAAATTGTACTGCGACAAATATTGACTTACGTTTACTGACAAATAATTCGTCCAAAATACGTTATACGAATAAAAAGCAATTAATGTTATTGTTATAAATAAATCTCAATTGTGTAGAATAAATGTTGAATGTATAAAAAATCTCTTTCCAGTAGATTAACGTTAATACATTTATTTAATAATACGCTCCAATTTAATATATTTTTCTCTATGATATTCTCATACTTTAACAATAATTTCAATGACATGAAATGCAATAAGCTCTTAATGCATTTACCTATGGCTCTACTGAATTATATGACACAATAAGCTTTACAATAAGCTTTGAATGTATTTATCCATGGTATATTTATGATGCGATTTTAAACGCGCAGTTTTAATATAAAATAATTTTCATTAATACCAAAATCAATTTTGCTTTCGAAGATCATGAATAAGTTTTCATTTTTTCATATTATTCCTACTCATATTATTTTTATGCAGTAGATATAAATGCAGTAGATTGGTTATGAAAATATTTGAACACATTTTTAAATTGACAGGCTTTCGCGTATACTGATCAATGAACAAAAATAAAAAACCATGTTTTTAAATTCCTTCTTTACTTTACATAGCATATTAATATTTTTCTCTGTATGTACTCAAAAATTCCGAACACTCTGATCAATATAAAACACATTATTCGACTTCAAAAAATTCCATATTTTTGTAATCTATTGTAATTGCCAAAGCATACTATTTCTGCATTCAGAGAAAGAGAAATGGATATTTCGAGATTTATTACAATCTCGCTTTATAACGAATGTAAATTTTGTACGAAACTTTTGTAGAAGCAATTTAATATTGGTTTTCTTTTTGTTTTCAAATATTTTAGTTTTTAAAAATAACAGATATTTCTAAAAAAAAAAAAAAATAAAAATCAAATCAAATGAACAACGCAGTTAAATTAAATTTCAATATAATTCAATTACGCGTGGCTGGATTTTTATCGATTTACCGATTAAAAGAATATGTATAAATGTAATTACTTGAAAATAATGTTTCTTATAATCTTCGCAAGCACGAATACAATCGGTGAACATTTCGATACTGGCACGAGTTTTTCCTTTGAATACTTGCTGAAGATCGATAAAGTTCCCACAAATTATAATGATCTGATTGCTTAATGCGCTAAACAGATTTGCCATTTTCTCGGTGGTGTTATAAAAGGGCGAGTTTAACCAAATCGTTCTACAGAGATGTATAATTTTTGGCAGAATCGGAACTAACCCACCTGGTCTCGTACATTGCTTTAATTCCTCACAAGATTCCCTTAGAAGTGTCAAATACTCAATGTTCGATTTTGCTTCGAGCATTTTCTGTTGTATTTCTTCTCGTAGCGTCAAAAATTGACGCACGTAAGTTGACTGAGTTTCCAATAATACATTTACGATACGATCAACCGTAGACTTCTGAAGTTGGTAATTTAATCCACAGAGATTATCATCTGAGAACGAAGTAAAGAAACAATTTTCTTATATCAACAACAAAAATAATAATAATAATAATAATTTGAATCGTGTCGATCGTTAAACCGAATAATTTGAAGAAAGTAACAGGAATTTGACTTACATCTGTAGATCCAAAATTCGTATTCGTCATCAAGGGAGAGAAGCTCGTGCAGGTCGGTTTCTTCCTCATCGATAAGGGTCAATTTGATTTGAGTGGTCCAGTAAGTCACCACAGTTTCGAACCGTTTGATCAACTCCTTATCAGCGCTGGCTTTTTCGACAGTGAGATCTTTATTGAAGGTTGGTACATATATCACAGTTAAGCCCAGCATTTTGTACGTGAGATCGGTCAAGTTGTGTAGAAAAGCGTCCATATTCGTGTGAAAGTCCATCCTCACGCATGTGTTTCAGTGGGCCATTAGTTAAGGAAGATAAATAAACTTCGGAAGCAAGGTCGAATTAAGGTAGGGGTAACATTTAATTGTCTTTATCGACACTTCCATATATATTAGGATGTTCTTAATTCCAATAGAAATCTTTCTATTACTATAATATCGTGATACATATAAAAATATTCGGCTATATTTTTTTGTTTTTAAAACCGAACCAAATCTTACTTTTCAAAAGATCACAAAAGGAAAGCGACTATTGAAAATATGTCGTTAAAATAGAAACGTCATCGGTGATATAATCAAACGTAAATTAAAATTTCGAAAAAAAAAACCAGTTAGAAATGAAAAGTTTGTACAAATCCAGAAAATTCTCGTACCAGAAGTGAGTCACATGGAAGAGTTAAAAAAGAGGGATACGATGAACCGTGGAAATTCGATCAAATCCGCTACTTCAGAATCCATTAGAAATAACGAAGTGGATTTCGTTCGAATGCAACGCAATCGTTTCGTATTCGGCGACTGAGTAATTTCGTTCACGTACGTGAGCAAACATCGACGTTGAATTTACCGGCGCCGAGTTGGGCAGTGCATTTAGCCGAAAATTATGGTAATAATAACTTCGCTTGGTATGCTCTTTCTGTCTTTTCTTTGTGTGTGTGTGTGTGTGTGTCTCTTTCCCTAGTCGTCCCCATCGAGGAGAAAATCGAGCTGCTGTTACTATAACGTTCGGTGTGCGCAGGAACGTAGAGGAGTTCAGCACGTGGATGGAGTCGTCGGCAGAACTCGTGGGCTTTCGAAAACTTTGCTCGCGCGTTTTAGTAACGGGATTGCGAGTGAAGTTACAAATTCACTTGGTAATGTCATCACGTCAGATTGTTATGACCTTAAGCCGAAGCGAATGTGCGGTCCGCGTATCCACGTGATCGCCCTTGGCATCGTGCTAGGCTAATCTAGAGAAACTACCGCAACTACTTCCATCCGCCCGCGTTTCCTTGCTTGCTTGCTTGCCCGTTCGTTCCTACCGTTTCGGACTGACCGAAACTGCCTGGAAGTTAACGATTAGGACCTTTCCTCTCTTCTATATCTCTTCCTTAACATATTAAATTTTCTCTCTTTTCTTTTTTTCTCCCTTTTATCATTTTACGATAATATATCCTCTATACATTTATCTACTACCTATTTTAGGTTAGTTAAATCCCCAATTCTCTCTCTTATGATTAATATTATTTTTCATTTAATTATATATAACATTGAAGGCACATGCAAGAATAAGAGTGCTTAGATAAAAAAGAATAGGGAAGATCATTTACGAGGTAGAAGTTAAATTTGATTCTACCTCGGAGATGAAGATATTCTCGCTTATCGGAAGGATCGGCATTCTGGCTTCGAGCATTTAATTAAACTTTCGCCTGGCACGTGTCGTTCCTTGAAGGATCGTAAAACTTTCCTATGCCTAATATTTCTTACTTTCTTTTTTCTCTTTTTATTTTTCTTTGTTTTACTACCTTGCTATATACCCGTTCGTATATCGAATGTTTTGCAGTGTTACTTTTGCCATATTTCGATATTTCGACACAAAGATTTTCCAAATCACCCGGTGAGTTTAATTGCCAAAGAGGAAGGATTTTTTCAAAGTTAATCCGAAAAAGGAAAAATAAAATATACGAGTGGATAAAAATAAAAGGGTTATAAAGGATACTGTCGGGCCAGGAGTCTATCTTAAAGAATATTGGCGCCAGAGCATTTTGAATAACTCCGAGAATGTAAGCTTCGACGTTACCATTGAACGAGCCAAACGCAACGCTGTCGTGGAAATTCTCCAAGCGAAATATCTCGTTAGGTTTCCGTAAGAAGTAACAAAGCTCGTGTACCGGTGTTGACGGGAAATACAGTAAGGCCGTTGGTACGTTCCTTTTATCCTCGTAGTATATGCAGAGCACGAGATGCTTTGGGCTTTCAAAGAACTCTTGAATAATCAGATGACACTGATACGTCCAATCCTTCTTCGACAATCCACTCAGTGTCGTCATATCTTTTACGCAGTATACCTTAGCCAACAACGAAAATTCGTCTAGGGTGAGGATGATTTGTATTCGAGAAACGTAGACTATTTAAGATTCTCCGAGGATTAAGAACTTTTCTCTTCAAAAACTGTGATCTTACTTTTTTTTTCTCTCTCTCTCTCTTTCTTTCTCTTTTCTTTCTCTTCGAACGTTATAAGAAAATTGTGTGAAAGAAAGAAAAAGAAAGAAGAAGACAGATAGATAGATAGATAGATAGATAGATGGATAAATTAAAAAAGCGGAACGAACGAACGTGTTTAATGAAAATGCAATTAAAACGATATTGAAAGATCGTTAAGATCGGTTACTTTCTAATAAGAAATTGGATAAAAGTTTTTAACTGTCTTTTTATACGAATGATCTAGCCCTTAATGATTTTATTCGACGCGAGTTATCTCTCCCCGACGTTAAGATTTTTCTATATTCTTACTCGTTTGTAACGCGGAACGACACGTTCTTTTTCTTTTATCATCTTTCTCAATTCCTTTTCTCAAAGTAGTATAAGGCACTCACCAATTCATTCAATTCCTCCCTCGTATAGTCCGCTCTTAATTCTTCCTCGACCTCCTTTCCTTCGTCTCCTTCTGCAATTAATTTAACTTTCAATTCATCTAGATCCTAAATCACGAGAAACGGAGGTCATAAAATCGTCGGGAAGTTTAATTGAGAAATTTAAAGATTCTGCTCTGCTGTTCGCTAGCTAGCCTAGCCTAGCATAGCCTAGCTAGCTAGCTAGGAAAGACGCGAAGATTCTTTGTAAAGAGAGAAAAAGACGGAAGGGTAAGGGTTTCGTAAATAAAAAGGACAGCTTCAGCGGAGAAGGGAAACAAATTCTACGAACGCACGGATCGTTCGTTAGTCGTCGATTGGAAAGGCGCCTGCTGCGATGGGCCCTCCTAAATCGAAGAGGAGAGTTAAATCGAAGGCATTCGTTCTAGGAATCTCTCTTTCTTTCTTTCTTTCTTTCTTTCTTCATTTTATTCTTTTTCTTTTCTCGATACCGATATCATTCTCTCTCTCTCCCTCCCTCTTTCTTTCTTTCTTTCCTTCTTTTTCTTTTCTCGATACCGATATCGTTTTCTCTCTCTCTCTCTTTCTTTCTAATACTTTTTTATTTTCCATCCCTTTCTAACCCACTCTTCTTCTTTCTTGTCTTTCACCTGACGTCCAAGTCTCGTTTTCTCTTTCTCTCTTTCTTTCTTGCTTCCACTCTAACTTATCACGACTTTACCCTTAGCCGATTTAATAGGAACGATAAATCGCGAAGAGCTACTAAATCGACGGAAAAGGAAACACGTCGGTCGACGTAGAATCGAGACGAGAGAGCAGTTCTAGGATACGTTGCCGTAATTTATCTCTTACTATGATAGAGAACACATTATGCGAATTCTAGCGACATCTTCTTCTATCCGTTAGGAGACTTATCAATGTCTCTTATATTTGACCTCAGAGGATCGAGGGATTCTCATTTTACGATAAAATGTGTGTATGAAAGATAACGAAAACGGATATGCTATTCTTTCTTTTTTTTCTATTGAACTCAGTATATAACCTATTATATGGTATTGGTTTTATTTCTATTTTTCGAATTTTTTCTTCTGGAAAAAAAGAAACATTTATTTATTGTGATTTTTATCGTTTACTTACAATTAGAGATATTTGGATTTGCTGATTAATCCGTATGTAGACGATATATATTATTTTTTATTATCCGTGTTTATTCGTTTAAAATCCTATATACAATATGCCGTTGTCCAGTGGCACCACATTTGTATTGAACAAATGTCTGACGTGCAAGGGTTTACAAATTTCAAAAGACATTCGTTACGTTTTACTATGATTACTTCTATATAAAATTTACTTCTATATATACACCTTATGGAAGATCAACGATCGGATACTTCGACTTACGACCTATTCGAAATTCATTAAACGTCCAGTCGAATTCTGAAAAATTTATGTAGGTCAGAGTATATTCTTATGCTATGAAAGTATCGAGAACACATCTGTTTATTTATTGACTCGTCGTGCCGTGTTTTGAGAATTTATTTAGGTCAACGATATCTTTATATGTTAGATATATATATATATATATACGCGTATCATAAACACACGTGTTTTTATTATCGATTAAATGAGTTGAATTAAAAAAAAAAATATATATATATATAGGTCAATGATACTTTTATGTGAAATGTGTCACATTTGTCTAACATTGACGTGTTCAGTCAAATTCTAAGAATTTATTTAGGTCAGTAATACCTTTATTTAGCGCGTATTGAAAAACCACTTGTTTTTTATCGTTTTAACAGAATGAGTTGTCCGTATTAAAGTAGGTAAGTATTAACTGTATATACGGTCTTGAAAAAAAAAAGTTTACACTTTTTCCTTGTTTCAATGAGGCCATCCGCTTACGTTTATATTTAATATCGTGAAAGAAAATTGATTAGAGTGTATATGTATTATGTCTTTCTTTGAAGAGATATAAAATAATATATAGAACTAATTGTAAATTCGAAATAAATAATAATAATAATAATAATAATAATAATAATAATAACAAATAAAAATCTACATTTTATTAAATTTATATATAATAATATTTAATAGATATATTAAATTTCAATTAAATGGAACAAAAAAAAGAATAAATTCTTTCTTTAGGGTAAACTTTAATACCAAAATAATCCTTTTAACACCGTGGCTCTTCTGTTAAGTACTTTAATAAATCCGAAAATCTATTGGAAAAATGAATTCTCTCCGATGCATTTATAGTTGATTCGAGAACGTACGAATGCATTGAGAAAAGAGGTGAGAATGGGAAAATGGTTTGATGAAATAGTGAAAAAGGTTAAAATTTTTATTTCGAAATTGGTTCCTTTGATTTTTATCGACGAGATAGTTGAATTTTCTGGAAAGCAACGACAGGTTTTCCCTGTGTATGGTATGTAACAGGCTGTGCATGAAAGTACAGTGTCATAGCATGAGATAAACTTGAACGCGCCCTGATTACAGCGGATAACGGGTCGAGCTCGATCGTATGACATTTCCGCAAAACGTTCGAAAATTTAGCAGGCACCGGGCTACTAGCATTTACCTTCGTGTTATGTGGTCGTGGTTAAACGCTCATGCATCGGTTAACGTGTCTGGGTAACTGATGTTGTGAGTTTGACTTGTAGCTGTCGACGGATCGTTCGCAATTATTATTATCACCCAACTCCATTTTCTTCCCCCCCCCTTGCATGTATCATCATAAACATCTTTGAAATCATCCCTTTTGTTTCACGTTGAAACATATACAAAATAAAATTTTGAATTAAACTGTTGACAAAACTTTGTCATTTTTAATTTTAGGTTTGAAGTGATATAAGGCTTTGAGGCGAAATGTCAGGTTTACTGACGTTTAATTTTAACTGACGTTTTCAATTTATTTAGATTTTTCAATATAATAAAAAAATTTAAAGGGCAAAATAAATAAAATTTCGTATATACATATATATTTTTGGTAAGAGTATATACAATTCGTTATATATATCTAGAGGAACGAGATTATCTGTTTCTAATTAAGTTAAAACTTGTAGGAAATTTGTCTTTAAAGCTTAGACAGTTAACATTAGTTGTTCTATGTATTTGCTTAGAAAACAAAAAGTTCAAATTTGAATTTCGATCGAGAAAATTCGATTTATCTCACTAATATTACGTATACAGCAAAAATAAAAAAGAAAAAGAAAGAAAAGGAGCATTTATTTGTATGTACATGTACATAGTATTAGCACTTTAAAAACCGATCGATTTGCTGCAAACTCAGGGCCGCGGTAAATTAAATACAAATGAAAAGTACTGTACAACAACCGCTACTAATGCGTTTTGCATAAAACAACATTTAAGATGACTGTTTCGTTGCAAGAGAAAAGTAGGACGAGAAAAGATTAAGCAGTACTTAAAATTGTCTCTACGATTTGTTAACACCAAATAATACAAAATCTAAATTCACTTTACTATTCGTCTGGAAAGTAGAAAAGAAACTATCACAGGATTTAAAGATTATGTCGAACGAAATTTCTAATCGATTCTCGAAAAGATCCTTCGTTAAAAACTTGTAATAATTAATCGATAGAAATGCGAATTACTTTTATAAGATCAACGTGTAAGATTAACCATGAGACTTTAATCGCGGACAGTTTCAGTATTCGGAATTCGCTACGTTTTCACAGGTTGGGTGCATTTGGCGTAACATGGTTCGCGGTCACGTAGTACATACATATATAGGTTACCGCTTTATCTAGTTTATCTACTTTGGAAGCGGTGCAAGTACTGGGAGAACTCGCGCGTGGACGAATTAGGTTCATTTTCCAACGGGCAAGTGGATTCCTCTACTTCGTTTCTATCCCTCCCTCCCCCTCCCTCTAGGGAAAGCGGTTTGGTATGAGGGAGAAATTACCATAATCTAAGAGACAAATTAGAAACTCGTCCCCTGGAGGAAGAGGGAAAACTCGTAGGAGGAGGAGGAGGAGGTGTAAGTAGAGGAGGTGGTGATGGGGGGTGGTGGTAGTGGTGTTGCTACTGCTAAGGGAGACCAAGTCGATTAATCGAGGAGAAGCGGTCGCGTTAGTCGTGACATTGCATAATTCAAAGCCATACTCTCGTTTTAACGTCAATTGTAATTTAATCGTCCGAGATTTAACTCGAAAAGCCTCGAAAATGTTTGAGAGATGGCTTTTACGCAGGTCATTTCGCGCACCTATCTTGACTAAAGTGATCTCGTTGATAGTGATTCATGAATTATCGCGAATTAAATAAGAGAGTTCACAGATACAGAATTCTGTTATCGAATATCGACAGGAATCTATATAGATACTTATAGTAATTTGATAAAATGATTATTCCCGAAGGAGAAAGGAACACGAGGATAAAAGAAGATATTCGTTATTTACGTATATTCTGTTAACTTAAGTTAACCCAACTTAAAGGGGAAGTGAAATCAAGAAAGAAGCTGCAGGTTTCGAATTAAAAAATTGTAAAATTATCGACATAAATTCTTTTATCATTGAGAGAGAAAAAGAGAAAACGAAAATTATACGATTATTTCGTCAAAAGAAGTGAATCTTGAGTGGATAAAAAATGTGAAAGAATTCAAGAAAGAAAGAGAGAGAGAGACAGGGAGAAAAAGAAAAAGAAAAAGAAAAAGAGATAGATAGGTAAAAGAAAAATTTCATGGTAAGAAGAAAGAGAGGAAAGGTTGCGAACGAACTTAGAGCCTTTAATATTTTTCTCGTAAATCTTACTGCCTCTCTCCTCGTCGCTGGACTCAGCGTCCAAGTACTCTCTGTGCGGGTCTGGGCTCGGCTTATCTTTAACTTTATCTTTCCGTCTTTGCATTTTATTGAAGGCTCCGCTCGGCTGGCCTCGGCACTTCTACAAGCTCGAGCAGTTCGCGTGCAGCTGATTTATGCGTTCCGCCCGACTGTTATACTTGCGTCTCGAGATTTCAACGTTGAAAATTGTCGGCTCGTTTCGCGAGAAAATGATCTCCGCTTTCTTCCTGTATTAAATTGTATTTCTTTTTTCCTTTATTTTTTCGATTTGAAAAGATTTAACCACATACTAATCGTTCTCGCGATAATCGTCAATTGTTTTACAAATTTCGATTGGAAACAAAATTAATGATAATATTATGATTATGAAATATCTTCAAGCTTATACGAAATGTTTTGAATCGAAATCATTTGATCGATCATAAATTGTTAATAAATATTTACATAATTATATTATATGAGAGGAAATTGATTTAAATTTTTTTTAAGAAAAAAATCAAAGTATATTTATATTAACACGTCAGACTAGTAAGTTGAATGACTTTACAAGTATAATATCGAACGAGTTCGTTCCAGGATTTCGTGGAAAATAAATTCACGTTTATCTTACGTCGGCGAATGAATTATTCAGATTCAATGGGTGGTTGCAAAGCAGAGTTCGTCACTGAACGTTCTTTCTTGTTAATATGTGCGAGCCAATATTCATTTGTCGAACGTAAACAAACCAAACCAAAAGTACGGAATACGAATACGGAAGAAAACAACGTTTACAATTACGCAGGATAAAGTAGCTCACATAAATATGGATATTTACGTTGGTTGCTGAATTTGAAGTATCTTTCAGATTATGATGGATAGTTTCTGAAAATTACCTTTCCTACAAATTCAAGAGAACTCGTTTTGTTGTATTTTCGATTTACTATTAACGCATTGCTATCATGGATTGCTTAGAAAAACTATCGATATAGTCCATGTTTTTCTCCAAGTAGTTTTACACAATATGTCATACGTAGTTTCTTTTTTATATATAATATATACTCGTATGTAATATACGTGTCATTTATAAATTTGATAAATATTAATTTTTTTAGATCTAATAATTCAATTTAAAGTTACTAAATTACAATAATTTTTATGGCCTATTAATAATAAATTATACGAAAATGTATATTATTTTATTAATCGTCTCTACTTTTTATTTTGATTTAATTGATTTGACAAATGAGTGACTTATATTTCACACTGGTTCGTAGATAAAATTTTCATTTTATAGACTGGACGCCACATATATGCGATACATTAAATTAAAACGTTCCATTAACTGGGTTACACATATGACATATCGAATTCTTGAAACAAATTTACACGTCACGCAAGTATTTCAATATCGATTACAACAATGTCTTCCTGGGAAAGAAAAATATTCGATATGAAAGATTCAACCGAGTAATAATAAACGTTTTTTTGGATTTTTCATTTAAGTTTTATTAATTTTTGACAAACTTATATACATCGCTAAAACATTTTTTTAACGACGAAGTTATACCATTGGATAAGAATGTTGTATCATTTAATTGTATTTTATTTCTCTTTTCTCAATGATTTTTTTTGTAATAATCAATAATTAAAACGATGCATCTTCCTAGAACAAAACTAAGAGACTGTGAAATTACAATAAATTGATGATCGCAATTAAGTACTCGTTTGTCCGAGAAAATATCAATTATTAATTTTCTCCTCATAGATCGATACTGATATCCATCTATTTTCTTTATTTAAAAAAAAAAAAAAAAAAAAGAAGAATAAAAAAAGAGGAATGCCTCATGGCAAAAAGTGAGATATCGAGTGAAAAAACGACGTTTGAATCGTCAAGCTTACCAATACTTCGAAAATTCGTTGATGGTACTAGCTTATTTTGTGGACCATACGTCTCTGTGTTTATCCTAGTACCTCTCTCTCTCTCTCTCTCTCGCACGCAGTATGCACGTTTTCTCGTTCACTCGAATTCCTAGACGAGCGTATCCTCCGAACCGGATGTCCGGCTTGGTCATTCGATGTACGGTTGGATAAATGAACGAACGAACGAACGAACGAACCAACGAACGAACGAACGAACAAGAGAACAGGTGAACGGACGGACAGACGAACGAAAGGAGAAATTGCACTGGCTAGATGATAGCTACGAAGTGGAGAAGGGGGAATGGGGCCGAATCGATAGAACGAGATTAAAAGAGGCAAAGCTACAAGATTAAAAGGCAAAGCCAACTCTTTTCCCCCTCCTCTCTTTTTCCTCAACCCCCCACCCACACCCCCCCTTTTGAATTGATTACTCACGAAGCCATTTATATTTCCGCTAGAATCGTTATTGACCGATCAGAAAATTTCGGAACTTCCACCGCCCTCCCGTTGTTTCTTCCTTCTTTTTTCTTCTCGTCCCTTTCCACCTCTTTTATACATTTTCCTCCTACTTCCCCCCCCCTTCCTTTCTTTTCTTCCTCCTCTGTTTCATTCACGACATTCGTGATTCGTTTGTACAAATCTTACGATTCCATATTTTTACATTGGCAATCTCGTTTCTCTTTGTCTTCTTTTCGAATTTCGATCATATAAATCTGACCAATGAATTTTCAAACATTTCTTTTTTCTTTTTCTTTCTTTCTTTTATTCTTTTATGATATTTCCCATGGGTTTATGCACGTAATTAAATGGGTTACTTAATTTAATATTCTTTCGAATAATAATAGTGTCGATGTAACTGGCGATTTACAGTTCATTAATTTCTATCCCTCATTTGAAATTTATTTCGAGAAAATTTTCGATCTGGCCAGCTCGAAAATATGTCGTCCCATCGGCGTACATCGGGAAACGGAAATTGAGTCGGAACACGGAGCGAAATTGCGGGTAGCGAGTTATGAAATATACGACTGTACGAACTGGAAGGCGAAACTCGTGGCGCTAAACTTTAATCGAGCAAGGCAAACGCGTACGGATTTTGGTGAAAAGTAGTAGTTAGAAATCTATATATACAATATATATATACATACATAGAAAGAAAGGTACTACCTATACGAATGACTACGTTTTCAGCGAATGACTTTCAAAGAAATCTAATTTTTTGAACTTTCAACTTTTTTTCATTTTCGATTTCTATTTTGTGGGTCATAGAATAGAATATTTGTAAACAAAGGGGAAAATCTAACAATTTCAATCTTTCATAATATCGTGTTACTGTAAAGTCATACATTCGTATATTAAAAAAAAAAGGGGAAAAAATTTTATCTTACGATTAATTTTGTAATACGAATAATTGTACCAAAAAATAAATTATAAAATTCACTTTTTTTTTGCATTTTTTTAGCTTCATCTATTTTCATAATTATCGGAACATACATTTTTACGTTTCACTTATTTTATTAAATTAGTTGTTTCTTCGCACCCGAAAATTTATGATTTCATTGATGCAAAATATAAGTTATATATAATTTAGTTATTTCACGCGTATAAATTTTACATTATGCGATTTTTTTTAGACGTTAACACAAATTTTGTTAAAGATGGTAAGTAATTATATAGTTATAAACTTAAATATATATATATTACCGTTAAATTCAATCATAATTCACAAAAACCTATGTCTTACACGAAATATGAATTCACGAAAGACGAATAGTTATTAGATTTGTGTTTTCAATTCGAAATCAGACATTTCATAATTAATAACCAAATATAATATATAACTTGAAACAATATTTCAAGATAAGTAATATGAATATTAATGACTCATAACAATCGTTTCTTTATTAAGATAAAAATCTTCTTTTTACTTTTTGATCGTTTTTCTAACGATATATACTCGCAATTAACTCTCATATTCTAGGTATTATTTTATCTTGGGATTTTTCAAATATTGGCTTTGGTAAGTAAAGCGAATAATAATAAAAGAAAAAGAAAAGACGAGTAATTATAAACGGACAGAAAAGTTTTTGTCGGTGTCAATTTCTAAAGTCAAGTAAAATTTAAGAAGAAGAAGAAGAAGGAGAAGAGAGAAAAAAAGAGAGAAAGTAAAAAGAGGAAAGTTACATGGAATGAAAGTACAAGAAGACGATTTTATAATGTTCGTCCAAACGAATGGTTTGTTCGAACTTTCAGGTAGGTACTTTTCTTTCTATCGTACTTAGTAGAACGTGCTCAAGCGGCAAGTGGACATGGAAGTTTAGAAAACGCGAATTCGCTCGTTATCTCCGGAAAGAGTATTGGTTCTGTTGATTCTGTGGCCTCGTTCAATCTTCCGAGTAGCATGCCTAAGTTCGTATTTAGCAAATGTTACATTGTTTACTCAAAAATCTCAAAATCGAGCTTGGTCCTTTGTTTTATATTCGTTAATCATAGTTATATGTCTTTGAACGTTTATAATGTATTTAATTAAATATTTTCTATCTTTTTCACTCTCTCTTTCTCTCTCTCTCTCTCTCTCTTTGTCTCTATTTCTCCCTCTCTCTCTTTCTCTAGACTCATTCGTTTGACGTGCATGCAGAATTTGACGGGTGAAAAGGTGAATACATTTTGCTTCTCCGTAATTTGGTAGTGCCTTTCGGCATTCGCCTTTGGAATTGCTAGTTCAAATCGTGTATCCCTTCGTTAGTGCCAAAGTCGAGATACAAAGTGGCTCAATGCGGACTATGCGAATATGCTGTAGCACGCTCATTTTCATGAAACATTTTCGAGTTACGAAAAGCGAGACGTACTTCCATTGAAAAGTACTTCCTACGAAGTATACTATACTTTTCTAACCGTATCTTCGAATCCTATGAATTTCAAAGCTACTACTACGAATTTTCTTTTCGAATACTATGGACTAATGCGATAATAAGAAATATTTTTTTTAAACGCCTTCCAAGGAATATCAAGTTTACGTGGTCTTATTCAATTTCTCTAAATCAATTTAATAATAATAATAATAATATTATCAAGGATAACAATAATTTAACTATTGTTGTTTGTGTTCATTAAAAGTATTTAATTGTTCGAGAAGCGTTCAATGGAAATACGCGTGATTTAGTCTACGATGAACATTCGCTCGTTAACACGAAAGAGAATTTGAATATAGAAAAATATTTCGCGAATAATATTTTATACATATGTAAAATGATATCCGCGTTAATTCGATATTCTCCAATCAGTATTTGAACAACTCTTGTTTTTGTGTATATCGGGACGTGTTTTAATATAGAACGGAAACTCCTAGCTGCTAGTTTCGCGAGTGTAACAATAAACCCGTTAGGTATTCTCGTACGTAAGTTTATTTAAAAGCGTAATAATTTTTCTACGCTCGAAGAATTCTCTTTTAGTAATTCTCGTTAGACTAGCAGAGGAGGCAGACTTTAATCCACTTCATTTTTGCAACATGTCTAATTAGATGGTACTTGGCACAGATTACTTTGCATTTAAAAGGGACGGGCCGACAGAATAAATTGTACTTATTTTTCTTTTTGGCCACCTTCTTCTTTCCTTTCTTCCTTCCTTCCTTCCTTCCTTTCTTTCTTTCTTTCTTCCTTCCTATCACTCTCATTTCATCATCTTTCTTTTTCTTTGCATCTTTCTTTTCTTTTCTTTTATTCGTCTCCTTGCTTTTCCTGCCTTTCTTCTAATGAGAATATTTGAAAATTGAAACGTCTTAAGCAAACTTTTATACTTCACCGATATTATTCTTCGAATTAATTAACCAGCCCTGATATTTCTGTTTTAGCTGAAACTGGGTTGAGTAGCCGAGTAAAAGCCACCGTAGCTATCGTATGTATGCTAATTGAACGAGGGCAATCTGAAAGGGGCTTCAGCCAGTAGCTTCTAGTTGATTACCATCGCAAGTACTCGCGAGCGAGTACCTCCGCGTCCGACAATGTGAAAACAGTTTGAACATTCATTTTCAGTACCGACTAAGAGCATGTTCGCGGGTCGTATTACTTTTGTATTTTCCAATTACATGAAAATCGTAAGAACCGATCAAAGATTTATACTCGATTTAGAAATTATTCTATTTAAATACACGCATGTTTAACATAATACGATTTAGACATAAACTTTCACAAATCTTTTTGAAATATTTTCTTCTTTGGAATACTGCTTAGATTATATTATATATATTGTTTTTTAAATAAAATAATTAATCTTTTATCATATTTTTCCACATATGAATTTTTCACTGAAATTAAAAAATTAATAATAAAATAAATCATGATTTATTTAGGAAAATATTACTAACATATATGCCAATCTACGTATAAGAAATTGATACATATCAAATTTTTATACAGTAGAATAAGATATTTTTTGAAAAGTGTTTTTTTTTTATTAATATTTTTATTTTCGCAAAACTTGTACAAGTTCTCACTAATATTGTATTGTAATTGATTGCTAAATATGATATAAATTTATTTGAAAAAAACTATTAATGAATGCACAAATACATTTACATTCAATATTCATAATGGTAAAAAGATTTGAGTAAATATGAATAGATGACAAATAAGAGCCATTTATATATCGTTTATAATTAACTATACTATTCCAGGGGTTTCTTTATGTTATATTACCTGTATATACACTAGTGTTTCTATTTTTTCTGTTCACATGAAAAAGTGAGTTTTGCGAGTAAAATTACCAGTTGGATTATGATATTCTCGTTTGCAATGAGAGAAGAGATACAGGAAGAGAACGAGAAAGAGAGGGAGAAAAACAGGAATAGTAAAAAAATAGTGGAAAAGTTGAAAACACTCTTGTGTCAGAATTAAAAATGCGCTCTCATCCATATCCGAGACTTTTTGTCGCATTCTCTCATTCACGTTTCTTTTCATGCGTGAAGTCAAGTACAGTAATTATATTCATGCGCGTTATATTAGCGTTTTTGTAGCGTTTTGTAGTTAACAGGTACTAATATGATACTCGTCAAAGGTATTAACGATTTGCAACGTTTTCCTTAGTTTATATATAACCTAACACACAATGTCTATTTAATGTGTTTAAACGCAGAAGTGGATACTAAGTTGTTACCTTAGGTCTTAGAAGTTCCTCAAGCATGTTTGACAACGGTCAATGTTGCTACCACAATATTTGCTCTTCTTTGAAAACTATTTTATAAGATAAATGATTGGTCTTTGTAGAACAAAAGAAGATTATTCGTTTTTATTGCATTCACGGTAATTGAGAAAAATGTAAAATTATTTTTATGTTATTTCTCACCTTACTGCAAAGTACAATATAAAAGAATACACGATTATAGGTTAAAAACTATCGACGACTTTGAAAAAATTCATTAAAAGATGACTTTACGAGACTCTTTTAAAATCAATCAAAGTATATCGTACAATTAATTTCTTATATCAATAAAAACAATGAAAATATTCAACTATGACACTCTATATATAATAAATACATTTTTATTTAAGATTATTATTAATTTCAAAAGTTAAAAGCAAAACGTTCAATTATTCGAAATTTTGGATAATTAAAAAATCTAATTATAAAAATAAACTATAAAATAAAAAAATAATAAGTATATGTTAATGTTCTTTTATGAAAATCAATTTACTGTTAAATGAATAAAAATATATTGGCATTTTAAACAAGTTATGAGATTTAAATTATAAATATAAAATAGAAATATGAAAAAGTATGTGTCAAATATATATATACATAGCTTTATATTTTAAAACAATTTATATAGTAAAAAAGAGCAATCCCCAATAAATGTAGGTCATTTAAAAAACAAAAAAAAAAGAATAGATCAATAATTTTATACACGACATCGTTAAATCTAGAGCGCTCTTCATTAATTAATACAATTAAAATCAAAACTAAATTTCATATAAAATCTTAGTCCCATAATAACATACTTGCATTTTGATTGTAAAACTATCATTTAATTTCTCTTTAATCGTTCGAAAATTAATTTTTTTGAAAACATTTTAATACGAGAGATTTCGATTAGATAATCAACAAAAACAAAAAAAAGAAAAAAAAAATGTTATCGTAATATTTGAAAGGAAAAGAATCGACACGTAACTTTTTATTATTTGACATTGTACGATAAAAATTCGAATAGAACAAAAGACAGAGTACGAAATTTCGATTTAGTTCGGAAAGGAGAAGAACGTGCGAGGATGAGAGAGAATAAGAGAAGAAGAAGGGAGGATGCCTATGCCTCGAAAAGAGATCCTCGAATTTCCGCGTTTGTTTGCCGACGGTCAATGTTGCTGGGAATGCTTTTCTTCGGCAATCGATTGCTGGTCGGGACGAACGAGGGATTTTCTCGAGTGCTTCCGCTGTCTCGTGCACGTTGGGTCCTCGAATCGTTCTAACTGCTTTTGCCTCGGTTCCTATGTGTATAGATGTTATATGTGTGTATTCGTTTGTTTGTTTGTGCGTGCTTCTGCAGTCAACATACATATACTCTTCCTTTACCCTCTCCCTTTCCCACCCCCGCCCCCTGCCCCGATTCTATTTCTCTATCTCCTTTTCCTCTACGTTACCTTCACTCACCCACAACTCTATTCGCATTTTTGGAACTACACCATCAGATGTCTTCCCTCGGACTACAAAAGACCACGTTAAAGTCCTTTTACGATAAACCTTTAAGTGAGGTGATAAAGCAAAAAAGATATTTAGAAAAATTCACTTTTCCGTTAGATTTTAAATTAGACAATTTTATCGTATTATTTATTGTACCATGGCAAATAAGTAGAGATAGATGATAAGATATTTTATAGGAAGATATATATCATATTTTTATTTCATTTTATTAGACTTTTATATGTTTTCTTTCTAATTAAACTTATGCATGTAACTAAAGTTTAGTTAAGTAGATATATTAGCTCGATATTATTTTCGATAAGATTTCTATCATATAATTGTTAATTGATATACATTAAATTGAAAGTAATATATATTGTCCAGATCTCATCGTGTGGTGGTTACTGTTTTCAAAGATTCACGAGGCAACGGTGTGACTTTACTATTATTATTATTATTTAATAATTAAATCAATCTAATTTTACACTAAAAACAATACTTAATTTGGCTGACAAGCTTCAAAAGGATCCATATATAGAATGAAATTTGTTAATTATTTAAAATGATGTCTTATTACTAATATGCATTATAACTAATCTGAATTTGTAATAAAGAGTAAAATGTAAATTAAATTCTAACAATGTTAAACAATGTCCATGGGGTACCTGTTATTAAATGAAAATTATTTAAAAACATGATTTTCTATAGTCATCTGTTAATATAATAATATGATATGAGTTGAAAGTAGTTGCTTTTGATATCTTATTTGTTAACAATAACAGTATTTTGATAATATAATTGTACAAATATATATAAGTATATATAAATATAAAAAGAAAAATTTGACATTTAAACAAAATTATAAAAATAGCAATTAGTTTCTATTATTGAAATAATTCGAAGCATTTATCGAAATGATTGAATTTTTAAACATTTCTTGTTCACCGTCATATTGGTTATTGTTTTATACATAAATAGTTGTATATACTCTCGTTATTATAGCGAATAAATCTATATTCCTGTAAATGTTATTTTTTAATATCTGACAAAGCCATAACTTGCAATTACATTTAAGAATTATTTTTAATCTATGTACAATCAAATTGGAATTTATGATACGATATTGGAAAATGAAATGATATTGGAATGGAAAATTGGAATTGGAATTGGAATTGGAATTCATTGCACTTTTTCATACTTTTAAAGCATTCTCTTTTGTACTTCTAATATCACGCACAATGATATTCGAAATTATTATAATGATAAATAACTGTAAAAAGTATATTTATTATATCACAAATTATTTTGATCAATTCGGATAATTAACATAAATAAATTCTTTAATATTTTCGCTAAAAACAAACATATTAAGAACAGTATTGAAATACACTTTACACACACTTTATCGCGTTATATATAATATTAAGCCGTGATTGATTTTAATTTATTAATTCGTATTCAATATGTTCAACATAAATTAAAAAAAATAAAGATATGTAAAAATATAAAGGCAAGCTTTCAATATTATTGCAAGATATTCCTATTATATTAAAAGCAATGATACGAATTTGTTCATTATAAGTGTAATATAGATTAATTGGTAACAAATGAATGATTATTTTAATAATTATTTATGTGGATACTCGAAAGTAATATTGTGTGTCCAGGTCTTATTATTTGAAGAGGTTCCAGCATCTGGAAATAAAAATTTAAATAAATTAATATTAAATTTTACTCATTTGTTACATTCACCGATGTTTACACGTCGAAACGCAAAGGAAGACTGAATTAAAGTCATCGAATTATTTCTTGTTTACATTATTTAACAATAACGATTTTATTTTTAATGTTTTCATCTAATCAAATAACAGATTTTTTGGTATTTGTTGTGTTTATACTTTCGGTATATAGAAGGCCGAAAAACCAAGCATAAAGAAAAATGATCATTTATTTTTCATATAAAAACATTAATTTCATATAGAAAATGTCGATTAACTTTTTATTTTTATTGTTTCTTATTTTTTTGTATTATATTACTGTTAAATCATATTGCGAGCACCATTAGTGTATTCAATGTTTTAAAATCTTAAGCTTGGAAAAGAAAAGAAGTTGTTTTTTTTTTTGAAAAAGAGATAACGAGAGTATCGTAAAAAAGTCTGCAATTGATATTGAAATCTACGATTTAATGCTTAATTTCAACGATACTCTGAACGATACTCATGTTACCTCTCAATAGAACGAACTTTTCGTACTTTATGTAAATCTTAACTTTATTCTTAAATTACACTTAAGTTATACTTCTAACGAAACGTATTTTCGATAGAACAAAAAGTTATCGTCAATGAAACCATTTCCATCGGTATTTTTTTCTTCTTATTTTCCGATACTCTAATAGATTTAAAAAAAACAACGTTTAAATAAATAAGAAATTACACTTCATTTATTTCCTTCATACGAATTAAACATAAAACTAAGGAAAGCCATATTTTTCATCATTATCATCACCATCATCATCATCATCGTGTATATATGTGAACACATATATAATTAAATTTTTTTATAATTCATGGTCCGTATTCATCGTCATTGTCTACGGTTTAGAGGAACTCGAGCTCACACGACTACTAAAGAACCTACTTGCCTTCTCGTCGGTATCCTTATCGCGAATTAACCGTCACGCGCTGAAGGTTACGCGACAAAATTTCCATTTAAAATTCAAGTTAAACTTAATTCGCTTTATCTTGTTCGCGAGTAAGCCATGCACAAAGAAAAAGAGGAAAAGACAATTCATTAAGTGTTAACTTTTTCTTACTTTCTCTACCTTCTCTTTTACTCTTCTTGTAAGAATAAAGAATAAGAAAATAAGAAAATTGTAAGAAAAGTGGGATGCGTAAGAAAGAACTAAACCCAACATCACAAAGAAATTCTACTTTACTTTATAAAAGTTTTCTAACCTCGACTATTACCCTAAACTCCTACATACCTAAACTCGTGATCCTTTATTTTATTAAATTCAACAAAGTTCACTCGATGCATACTTATACTTTCTTTTACGATAAGAAATAAATAAACTCGTATCGGTGAATTTACATTCCAATACGGGATAGATAGCAAACAGTTTCAGTTTATACAGTTGCAGTAACAATCGCAGATTTTTTAGCGTCACGGTCGTAATTCTTTTCGATCTTTTCATCCACGGTCTGTTCCTAGGATTTAAAGATAACGTTTGCATTTCTACCCCTTTTTTCTAGTTTCTTTTTCTCATACTCTTATACTACACTGTAGCAAGCACGTGCAAACGTCATGCTAGAACATCAGTGCAAACGTCGACACACAGGATGGGTATATCCCTTACTTTTTTCCAACGTTACTTTGTAACTCGAGCGAATCAGTTCTTCTTTCTATTTTTTTTTTGTCTTCTTTATCTTTCCGTACTATCGTTTCCCCCCCACACCCCACCTCCTCTATCCTCTTATCTCTTACTTCCCCTCAACACTTGGTCGTCCAATTTTCAACGAGTCTATACTTTTGTCGCTATCTTCGTTTTTTTTCTCCTTCCATCCTCACCCCCGTTCGTTTCCCCCTGTTCCCTTTTTACTTTTCCGTTAAACTGAAATAGAGATTTTTCTAAGGAAAGGCAACGGAAGGCTTTCGAATCCGTTACGCTTGTACGTTAGAAACGTCTAGTCTCCTTTTTCCATGACGACATCTCAAAGGAAAAGCCTGGATGGAAAATAAAGTACTTAATACGAGGTCGAAAGTTATTACTGGAATTGGCAGCGAACAGACGGATTCTGGAGTCCGGTCTCGTTTGAAATAGGAGTCTAATTACTGTTTCTAGTTTAATCATAAAGGGAGTAGAAGAGGAAGAAGAAAAGGGAGAGAGAATACTAGACGAAGGAACGCCAGTAAACGAACAAAAGGGATGAAAGGACCAAAGAGGGCTAGAAGGGGCCACATTTTCCTATCTCTTTCTCTTTCTCCCTTTCTCTTCTCTTTGCTTTGCTTTTCTTTCTCTTTCTCTTTCTCCTTTATTCTTGCGAGTTAAACCATGGAAGCAGCACTAGAACGAAGCGTGAAACGTGGACAAAGTAAATCCTCTTTTGCTATCCATATGATATCAAACTTGACTTGAGTGTGTTTTTAACCGGCATATGTGACAGCTTAAATTGAGTTTACGTCATCGAAACGCTAAAACAGGTTCGACAAGTCGTCGATGCGAGAAGAAGATCCTTTTTTTTTTTAAATTAAAAACGATTTTTTCGTCTTTTTTTTTTTTAAAGTATTATATTTCCTCGAAAAAAGATTCTAGGGGAAAAATTTATAAAACGGTATAGAAAATGAGGAAAGGAAAGAAGTAATGAAATTTATTCAGTCGAATTTCATGATTATCGTATAATCGATTATGGAGGTATAACGATTTCGTCGTTTTCAAGACGAGAATCCAAATACAATGAGAAAGAAATAATAATAAAGAAATAAGGAAAGGGTAGAAAAAAGAAGGGTTGCGCCGATCGATAATGTCGTCGTTAGTTTGAAGATCGCGTTACGAGGAAAATTGACATGGTTTGTTATACAGTTGATATTTTATTCGATAGACGCAAATGCAATCTGAAATTATATTGAAATTCAAATAACAAGAATTTCTTTTAACAAAGTATCAGTATGAATAAAGGATAAGGAAAATAACGAAGGCCGTGTAATTGTAAATATCGACGATTAAATGACTAAATACGAAGTTCTGCGATATAAAATCCGAGAACAGAAGTCAATGGGGGACGGGAGGAAATGGGAACACCGAGACAGCAGTAAAATTTAGCAACAATAGACTGGGCGAAATTATATCCTCCAAAATTAATAAGTAGAATATACCATGCAAAACAACAAATTAGTAAAGAATCTTAGGCTATAATTATTTCCAATCTATTTGTTCTAAACTAAATAAACATTTGTTGAAATTGAAATAATTTATTTTTTACACACAGGCTACCTCTTGCCCAAATTGCAGCCTCGATATTGAACTATGCTCGCACATATATCAAAATTTGATCGAAATACAAATAAAATACGGAAAGATGATTGATATGAATAAAACCTTTTGTACTCACCCTATATTTCTTTCTCTCTCTCTCTCTCTTTTTTTTTTTATTTATTTTTCTCATTTCATTCTCTAATTCCATCTCCCTTTTTTCGATTTCATCGAATTCTCTGATCACGAATGTTGCACGTGGTAGGTAGATAGACAGGAAGGAAGGAAGACGAACGATTTATCGTCTCAATTCGGTTTTAGCTTTGGTAATGATAGCCAAAGCTATCATCGGATCTTACTGTTGCGAACGGACTTCCGTAATCAAATTCGAAAAGTATCTTATCTTATCGTACCCGGTGAATCTCGATTCTTGTTTGGCTCATACTCTTATCTTAGTACCGAACCAGAACAGTACTTTGAAGCTGCTATATGCTTTGAACTACTTTTCTAAAGGTTCAACGCAAGAATTTTCTACCCCCTATCTTCGATTTTTCAGCTCCTTTTCGTTCATTATACGGTTCAGGAATTTAACTATAATTGATGACTTTAGCAAGAGAATCTACGTTAACATTAAATCACTCGCAAAACGTGACTGTTGTAACTTATATTACCTATCAATTTTTTCTGAATAAGATCGAAGAAAATATAAAAGAAAAAAAAAAAAAAGAAAAACAATAAGAGAGAAAAGAAACTAACAACGCGTCTATCAAATAATAACAAAATTTCGATTAAACGGCACAGTTCGTCACGAAGTGTATGATCAATATCCCAAATAATTCACTTTTTTTGTTTTGTTTTGTTCAGATTCGAAATGGAAGATTTGATCGAACGGAAAGAAATTCGCGGTGTCAATTAGGACGAGAGAACGTTTCACTTCATCCCTATCTATATTTTTTTCTTTTTGTCTTTCACACACGCACGTGCGCGCGCACAGACACACACACACAGAGACACACATTTATACACGTTAACTCTAAATTGAGTCTATCGCGCATACTCTGCTCGTTTTCGTGTAGACAGCGGCACAGAGACTGGAGAACGTTGGACCATTTGAAGGGATCGAAAGCTCCCACACGTTCGATTTGATTCGCAATCGGGCTGGACTAACGCGATCGACCTAACAGAGATTAGATCCAGCGCGGCAACTGTAGAATTCTCCAAAAGCAAGCACAGTAAGCTGCTGATTCCCAGTCGACCCTCTCAAAAGCTCCCTCTCTCTCTCTCTCTCTCTCTCCTCTCTCTGTTATTCTCTTCCAAGTAGTAGTGAGGTTCTCGCAGTAGTAAAGTCCCTGTCTTAACAGTACAGTCACGGTGTTCTAGAATGCATCAGCGAACGGTTTTATTGCACCGTCATACGTGACGGGAGATCTATACTCGTATGTTCGTAATATAAGAATACGTCCGTGTGTTATCAGAATAGATACGGAAAGAATAGAATTTGTATGTAGACATGTGTGTATATACACTTATACACATACCACCAACATGAAAGGTTCACTTACGAACTGTTCTCAAGGCCGTGATATTTGTACTTACTTCCTCTCCTGGCTCAATTCCTCATAATATAGTTGCGAATTTTTTTTCTTACAATTTTCTTCTACGATTGTGCGCACTCGTAAAAATATCGTTTCTTTACGGTGCACGAATGAGCACCTCTTCGTCTCCCGAATTCGATTAAATTCAACGACTCTTATACTCTTTCTTTCTTTCTTTATTCTTTCGTTACCTTCTTTTTTATTCTTTTTCTTTTCGCTATCTTTCTCTCTATAATTTTTTTTTTTTCTTATCGGCAAAAGAAAAAGAGGAAGGTAAAGATCGAAAGAAATGCTCTTCAAAGTTCCGTAGCGTAACGTCGGTCATGATTTTATCGAGTAACGTGCAATTACGTTTTATAAAGAAAACGGGAATCGAACACGATTTTGTTTCATTTAAAAATCCGATACGAATACGTTTCATCGTTTCTCGTCGTATTAAATATGGAAATGTAACTTTTTCGAAGTGAAACTTCTCTACGTGGACCGGAGTTAAAATTCAAGGTCGGAATATCGGATTTCTATGGTTACCGTGTGACGGAAGTTTGACGGAAAAAGAGACGCAAGATAGAATTTACATGCGAGTATGAGAGACGAATCAGAAAGATAACGATATCACCTATTTTTTGTAACGTTCATTACTTATATAATACAGTGGTGATGGTGCTACATCACATCTTGGCCGTCAGGGTCGTATAATATACCTGTTAAAAAATAAAATGTTAACTGTAATTCAAGGATTAAATTTTCCTTTATTATTTGTGCGCAAGATATTAAAAAATTTATTATTTCAAATTTTTTTGTAATAAATAATTTTCTCTTTCCTGTATATATTTAAAAATTTAGAAATATAAAAAAACATTTGAAAACAGATAGAAAAAAATTATTAAAAAAAAGAATCGAACACTATACGCTAGCGCTATTTGATAAAAACTCGCATTTAAGATAATATAAACATGTATATAAAAAAATCAAAACTTTAAAAGCTTTTTTCTCAAAAATGGCTTCGCGTTAAACTAAAACACTCTACCACGATAACAACCTAATAGTATACTACTAATATACCAAAGCTCGTTAAAATCCGTGGGTATCCCAGTGTAAGGTTCCCTTGTTAAATTGAAAGTAAACAACTCGATGTGGAAATAAATTGAATAATTACAAATATTCGTGAACTATTTCAAATGGTATTTGCGATCGAAATTCCTATATATTTCATCGTTACAGGGAATGACCTATTTCCGGTATAAAAGAACGATATTTTGTAACTAGTATTAAAAGAGAGAAGAGAGAAAGAGAGAGAGAGAGAGAGAGAGAGAGAGAGTCTTTGTTAAAATAAAAAGGAAGATAAAAAGGGGAAAGAATAAAAGAGACAGACGAAAGGGGAAAGAGATAGGAAGACTTTAAGTTTTTTTTTTTTTTACCTCCTAGGAGACTGTCTGTGAAATACGATACGAAGTTCTATATCTAAAAGTACGAAGAAGAAAAGAAAAAGGAAGAATAAGAAAGATCCGTAGGATGCGTCGGAATCGGAAGTGAGGAGCTAGCTGAGCCACCTACATAGCTATTTTATTGTCCTTCAGATCTAGGATCAAAAGATGGAGAGATTTAGTTTTACACGGCTTAATAAGAAGTAAATGTCTAGAATCGTGAGCTCTTTATTCCTCTGGGTGAGTCCTTAAATATCTTTAGGGGGCAAAATGTTTAGTGAAAAATAAATTGAAATTAATTGCTAGAGAAAAAAAAAATACGTTAATTATTATAGAAGATGATATTTGTGCAAAGGAAGATCAATATAATATAATAGTTCTATTGAATTAAACGTATCGAGATTTCATTATCGAAAGTGTAAAAATAGGAAAATGAATTTTATTAAAGTTTCACGTATTTTAATCCATCGAATATACGTACAAGCACAAATGAAGTTCTTTGTTGAAGTTTTTGTTGTTTCAATTCTTTTTCAATGATCTTTTTCGATTTTTCAATTATGACATAAAAATACTTATCGATACCTCTTAATAGATAGTATGAACGTAAACTAAATGGTGATTAACATTCGGACAAAAGACGATTTTTATCCCTCCAAACAAAAGTTTAACAATAAGAAGTTTAATCGTTTCTCTCTGTAGAGTTCTTACGTCTCGCAGGATTGCAAATCTGAAGGATTGTTATCGTCAATCGTCCACAACATGAACAAGGGAGGGAGAGAGTGAGAGAGAGAGAGAGTAAAGAGAAGCTTGAGGTGTCTTGACAAGCTTGGACTGCATCGAGCAGGCTTAAGTGTGAAGCCTCTTGTAAGTCGAATTATGCTCAAGATTCGGGTGAAAGGGGATCACAATGTCGGTGGAGCACTTTATGTCGATTCGATAACATCTATAGTTGAACTGGTGCATCCTACTACGTCACACGTGCGAGTCTGAACACTCTGAAATGGTAGGCATGTTTGAAATGCATTCACATATACGCACTGGGGGGATCAACGGTTAGTTCAATGCATATTAGAACACATACGGTATTGCCGGTATACGATGTCTTTCTTGACAATTGTCTAGAAATCAACTCGGAATACGCATATGAAAAAATAATTTGTAGAATTGTGCACGTTCTTTTAGATAATTTTGTTTAATCTTCATTCACGACGATATAGAAACCGTTTTGTTCATCGGCAGATTTGTAAACGATATTGATTTATTAATGATCAATAATGAAATAGTGTATTTTTGGTATTTTGTTTTTTTTTTTATAATTTACTTTTTTGTTTTTACTTTAATGTACTTTATTTTAGTTATTATTAATGGTATTACCTAATAGTAAAATTCTTTCCACTATTTTTTAATTTATATTAAATTAGACTTAAGTAATTGTAATAAACATCTTTTACTTTGAAATATTTATCTGAATTTGTATATTCTTTCGTAATTAATTTCGTTATGATAAAGGATTTGAATAAATTTTCATGATTATAGATAATGCATTGACGAATTTGTAAAAGTATTATTTCCGACTCAACTAAGCTTTCATATATTGTATAATTAATATTATTAATCAAATATTATAATATGTAAAAGTATTGAAAACTCCAAGAAGTAGGAAAAGAAGATGTTTGAAAAATAATTGCACACCGAGTTTAAAGAAAAGGACGTTAAAATAAAGGTAAAATCAAATGAAATGAAATTCGGCGTAGTAATTATCAAAAAAGAGTATTACAACTTGGGATACTATTCGAGATTTCTATGAAGAATTCATTAACGGAATAGTTCTTGTCATAAAACACGAACTCTGTCTATCTCTATCCTTTTACGAGCCGGCTTTAGTTTTCACGAGGCGACTAACACCAAGAAAATATTGGAACTCTCTATAAGGAAGGAGTGGTAAAGAAAAGAGGAAAATAGAAAGTTAAGAATTTCAAGTTTTACGAGTTAACTCGTGACTCTGTTCCGGTTTTCTGCATTTCTACTCGAGGCTTAAGTCGTTGATATTTTTCACCAAGCTGCCGCCAACCAACATTCAGCGTCGTCGTTTTCCGTCGTTGTCCTTCACTCGAAATGGAGTTTTGGTTCTTGAAGTAGGTACTCGTCATGGCTAGCGTGAACTCATGGCTGGCCAAAAGGCTTTGCTAGTTCTACTAGGTTGGTAGTCGTTCGCGCGAGTTCTCTTTCGACTCTCCGAGGAAAACGGAAAGCAGTTCGTGCGACCACCAATCGACATTCCACAACTTTACGAACTTGCTAATTCGAACTTGTCCACGGACATGTCTGCCAAGTCCGAAATGAGCTGCGAGCTTTGCTGCCTCCTGTCTTCTTCAGGCCGTACGTTTCAAAAACTTTTCAAAGTCGGACAACTTTCCGAGAAAGCACTCGCATAGATTCCCTCATTCCGAGTTGCTTTTACTATCCATAACAAAATTTTTGAATTCAATTAGCCTACCATTAAGCTCCTTCATTTAAATTAATATATGTCTTTTAATATATTCAATATTAACAATTAGATGGTATATAGTATTTATTAAATTCAATTAAATATGCTTTAATGGATGTAAAAATTGTATTATAAATATACTCAGTTTTTATTGTAACTTATATCTCACAAGATTCATTTTTTCTTAAACGTTAATTCGTTGCATATATAACATCAAAGTTAATATAAATTATTTCAAATGTAATACATATATTTTATGTTTAATTTTTAGATACATAAATGAAACAATATTTGTAATAATATTAATTATATTACTCATTATTAAATAAGTCGTGAAAAAAAAAGCAAAAAAAACACACATGAAATAAAATATACCCAATAGAAATGTTAATCAAATATATTTTCTATAAATGAAAATATTTGCAAACGAAATTTATCTAATTGAATATAATAATTAAAAGATTACTTGCATAAAAATCGATTTAACTTCTATGTACACGTACTATAAGTAAGTACTACAAATAAACGTAAAAGAATGCCAGTAATCTTGTCATTAAAGAGTATGTTGTAGATTTAATTGCGATCTGTTTCTGACAGAGTAATTACCAGAGAGGAAGGGTCTATTGTTTAGCGCAAATGACAGTTTAAGGAATCGTTTTAAAGAAATAGAGCTGGCCATGTTTTTTTTTTTATTTTTTTGTTTTTTGTCCTATTTTCTTTCTATACGTTACTAGGTTGGCGGCAGTTAGTTGCTACAAGGTCAGCCAAATGGAAAACACTTCGCTGTGGGCGTTACGCGCCGGCACCAAAAGTAAAAGCACGCACGAGAGCAAAGCCTAAAGTACGTAAGTTGCCTCTCGTTCTAAGTTACTTCGTCTAAAGGGAACTCCAAGAGGAACCCAACGTGGAAATTATCTGGTAGTGGGAATGGGTGTAAGGGAGAAGGAGGAGGAGGAGGAGGGCATACTGGTGGCTCGAGCACTTTGCGCTCGAAAACCTCTAGCGTTTTAAATCCTACATACTTTGTTTCTTTCTATTTCTCCTACTTCTTCTATCTCTCTCTCTCTCTCTTTTTCACTTTTTTACTTTTTTATTTTCTTCTTCTTCTTCTTCTTTATCTTCTTCTCCTATTTCTTCTTCTTCCACTTCTTTTTCTTTTTTGTCTTCTCGAAAATACACGATACGAGGAGGCGTGGAATGCGAATGCGAGTAAAGAGAGACGATTCTATTCCTCGCGTTCCTCGATGTATATCTTGAAAAAACTATTACAAGTCAGACTACACTTGCGACCTTTTTTCAAGTAGTTCACTTCGCGAATTGACTTATAAACTCTTTTTTTTTTTTATCCAAACATCGCTCGGTAAAGTTTAAAAAACAAGCTCGATTAATTATATAATAATTTAGTTCTTCATCGGTTTTCGCATTTTGTATTTTTTTTTTGTTTTTTTTTTTTTTTATAGAATACTCGGCAATCGTTTTATCAAGAACAAAATAAAAATAAAAGAAATATATAGAATTGTGCAATATATCGTGTGTTTCATTTCAAAATGTATGACTCTATAGTTACAGCATTATTAAAAAAAAAAAAAAAGAAAAAAAAAAATATTAATCGAACTGTGCAACCACAAAAAAGTATATATATTTTATACTTGATATTTAAAAAAAAAAAATGTTGCTATCTCTTTTTTACTGTTTTCCATTTAAAAAAAAAACAAAAAAAAAATAAACAACAATTACATTGATTATTTCGATAAGATTGAAACGTCGGTTGTTCAGAAAATTATCGGATTAAACCGAGCGGATAAAAGATGCTTCGAAATTATATCGGAGAGTGCTTTCAAGGATAGCTTGAACTATTCAAGTTCTAAGCCAATCAAGAACAATTTGTCGATAATTACTCGAGTATATTCGAAGTGTCCAAGACAAGTGGATCACGATGAAAGCGGAAGGTCTTGGATCTCTCTACAGTTTGAGGAAATCGATATCCTAACCGTGGTCGACGATATCTCTCTTCATCCTTCCCTCACCCCCCTTCCCACTCACTCTCTCTTCCTCTCTCTCTTGTAAATGAAGATCCACGTATCATACGATATCACTTTAAGGTATCGATAATTCGATGCTATGAATTCATACAAGATGACCGATATGTTCTATTATCGATAACTTACCTTGAAACGTCTTGAAACTATCGTTTATCAACTTGTCCGATAATAATTGAAAATGTTAATTTTACGATTTATATTAACAAATAAATTGTGTAATCGATTTTATTTTTTTTTAATTTTTTACTTACTCCACCGATGTAATTGTGTACAATTATCTGTTTAAATAGAGATATAAAAAGACTACTAGAATTAATATTCAACTATTTAAATATTTTACAATTTTTATTCCTAATCGTTTGATCGATTCTTAACTTTTTCATAATTGAAATAAAATATTTTTAAGATTAATTAAGATTAACATCACTAAATGGCACTAATTTTTATGATTGTTTAACAATAAATGATACGAAAAATGTATATAAATTTATACATATTATTTATAACAATGCATATACAATAATTTCCTCTACTGTTTCTTCGATGAAAATAATCAATTTGACATATTATAAGTTTCCCAATTGTTCTCGTTATTTTCATTTTTGAATTGCTCTTTTTAATGTAAATTATAATTTTTTACACAGTAGACGTGTTTTGCAATATAACTGAACTTTGTTTTTTTTTTTCTATAAAACCTACATGAAAATATAACAGCAAATTAATAACCTGTATTATTTAAAAACAACAGGTCACGTGCAACGCCGAATAATTACATTTCAATAATACGAGAAAACCGTTTATATTGAAATTTTATCAAAAAAATTAGCATAGATAAGTCGTCAAGATAATTTGTAAAAACGATACGGAATTGTTTCCTCTTTTTTTCTTCCCGTTCTTGTTTTTTTTTTTTTTGTTTTGTAAGATCCACCAACGAAACACGTTGTCCCTACGAATTAGCTCGTTTTCGAAAGCTGAATCGGAAAGAGAGGAGAATCGTTTTGCTATCTTTACGTGCGTTTTGATAGGGGAAACACGAATTCGCGAGACAAGCATTAGGACGAAACGTTATCGAGTTTATCGTTGACCGAATCGTTTCGAATTTCCGTGAGGATCCGGAGGGGTGCACTCTCACGTATCTATTCATTAAGTAGGTAGATACCGAACGAGATTTCCATCAGTAATTTCCAGAGGGGGAATGAAAGAGAGAGAGAGAGAGAGAGAGAGAGAAAGAGAAAGAGAGTGAGGAAGAAACAGAAAGGGACAGAGAGTGTATAGGGGGGGGGGGGAGAGAAATCGGCTGGGCTTGTTCGTTGATTTGCATATTATGCAACCGTACCGTACGCTTCTGTGTATCGTCGCGATCGTTGCGAGCCGTTTTCATCGGCTCTTGGTCTCTCTCATTTTCCCTTTTTCTCTGTTTTTTTCTTTTTTTTTACCCTTTTTCTTTCACCACGGTATCGAAAAGGATCGATAGATTCTCGCGTATAACGTAACAACGCGATCGAACGATTGAGCGAACTTTTGTCTGTGAGAAAAATGGAAAGTTAGAAAGAGAAGAAGAAGAAGAAGAGGAAGAAGAAGAAGAAGAAGAGAGAAAGAAGGTGAGAGAATAAGAAAAAAAAAAAAAAAAAAAAAAAAAAAAAAAGAAAAAAAAAGAAAAAAGAGAATGAAATACTTCGTTAATTACTAGAATAAATTTGTTTTTATCGATTTATAGAAAATTAATTGGAAATATATTTGCGAAAAAAAAAGAAAGAAAAGAAACAGCAATTAACAGATATTATGAGAGAAAATTGAATCTTGGGTGGAATTGAATTAATCGTCGTCGAAGTGATAACTCACATGTTAAAATTTTTCTACGGGATAGTTCGCACTAACGAAAATTATTCTTATGGTCTGAAGAGAGTTTTAAAAGCAATTAAAATATAAAAGGCGGGGGGGGAGGGAGGGGGAAAGTATTTCCGTTAAAAAAAAAAAAAAAATTACGAGTAGATAATGTTCGGGATAAGCATAAACGTTGTTCTAACGGTGGAGCACGATAATAAGGTATTTCTCTTAGGAGCATATAGAAGAATACGAAAGAAAGAGAAAAAGAAAATGAAAGAGAGAAAGAGAGAAAGAGAGCTTGTCCCACTCCTTTGCTCGTTTATTATTATTAAAGCAGCTTATCGCTGTGCATTCCTCCTTGCATTATCCTCTCCTCCTTGCGCGTTTCTTTATTTATGGCGAAAGTTGAGGCAATCTTTTCGTGTTCCGAACAGTTCTGGTTGTTATCTATCTCTACCCTCGGCACCGTTTGCTCATCCAATCTCTATCACGTACGTACACGTGCATTTTAGATACACATATATACAAAAGCACACATATAGACGGATGTATCGACGCGTCGACGTGTTTCGCGAAAATCCATACCCTTTCCCACTCGCTCGTTTCTATCTCTCCGGCATTTTCGTAGTACCGCAAGGGCACGTTAACGAGCGGATGTAATTAAAACAAATGAACCGCTCTCGCGCGCCATTTTAACCATTTCGCGTTAGTTCGTTTCCTCGTTCAGCCATTCATGGTCCGACCGACGATTTCGGTATTACTTGAAAATTCTGACAAATCGATCGCGCCCCGGTAACTCCACAGAGGCTATCCTTTTCACGACCATTGCGGCTGTGAAAATTAAGAAACACACAGGACGAGCTAATACTCGATTTTCCGGTTTCCAATGAGAACAACGATTGGATCGTTAACTATCTTTCTCTCTCTCTCTCTCTCTCTCTCTTTTTTACCAATGTAGACTTCTTTCTTCTATGATTTTATTTTAGTTTATTTTTCTTTTCTCTTTCTTTCCCTCTCGCGCTCTCTCTCCCTCTCTCTCTCTCTCTTATTTCTCTTTCATTCTTTTTTTTTCTTTCTTTTTTTTTTTTTTTTAATACATTACGTCCGCACTCGTGGATAATGTCATTATCTACATAGACAGAAATCTGATTACCCTCCAGGGGTCAGTTAATTGTTTTTACGTTCATCAGCTTATACGTATACGAGTCGTTAACGAATCCTTCTTTTCCTTTTACCCTTTACCTTTCCTCATTTCTACTTGCCCTTCTCGATTCCGTTCTATTCCTTCGTGAAAACACAATCGGATCAAGCGTTATTCCAAGTGATACTGAAGGATCCTACTACCATCGATGAAAACACGATGGAATGTTTGCTCCGTTTTCTTGTTCTTAACTCTCTCTCTCTCTCTCTCTCTCTCTCTCTTTTGTTTTCTACGAGACTTGAACGAATTTCAAGAATTCCGAGTGAAATTCCTCGAGAAACGTGTTACGGTACACCCATCGTCGTCTTGTCTCTTCTCGCGCGAGTTCTTCTCTCTTTCTCTCTCTCTCCCTTTCTATTTCCCTTGATTTTTCACAAAACTTTTGCGTTCCTCAACTCGAACTGGTTAACCGTCTCTTCTCTCTATAGAAGTAAGAAGAAATAAAGAACTTACATTCGATAGTACCAACCGTTCAACAAATAAGCCGTTCGTTCACCTACCAAATTGATTAATTTCATATTTTTCGAATTTTTGTACTAATTTTATTATCAAACCACTTTATAGACAATTAATTGTTATATATTTCAAATTAATTTCGTTAATAATTATTTAAGACTTTAAGTATGATATTATTATGTTGAAAATCCCATACGGTACAAAATGTTATTCTATTTTTCGTATTTTGATCCCGTAACGTCATTTAAACGATTTTAATGTCACATTTTTAACAATATCATTCGTTTTAGACGTGTAAACGTTTACGCGGAACCTAAGAGCAATCGGGGAAAAAGCTTTGAAATAGTTACAAGAGCTAAACCGTTACTCGTCGTCTCGTACAAACTTCACTACCGTTTATTCTCGGATGTTTCCGAGTTTCTTTACTACGGCAAAGGATAGGTCTATCAATTCCGTAAATGCGAACGACTATTTATCATGCTTTCGAATCCAACGAAATGGACTAGAGGTAGTAGGACTTCGGTTCTTACCCAAAAACGTTTCTTCCTTCGATTCCTTCGTACGTCTTTTATAAAACTTCGAACGTATCGTCCTTTCGCCGTGGCGAGTTTTCCTTTGTGTTATGTAAATCAAGTAGCTTCTTTCGATAAACAGATTCGAGAGTTTTAAATCACCGTTGGAGAATCGTGATATATCGTAGAAGCCACGATTACACCTTTGTTCGAATATAGAAGTTGAGAGGGATGGAGGGAGGGAGAAAGGTGGAGTGGTGGTGGTGGTGGTGGTGGTGGTGGTGGAGGGAAGTCGAGAAGGGAGAAAATAAATGAAATAAACGAGGAAGTACAAAACTTGTCCTGCATTATTTATGTCCTTGAGAACGTTCGCCAAAAGTATCTCCACGAATAAATCCAAGAATATTCTTTTTGTTTTAAAACGACGACGAAGAAGAAAAGGAGGAAGCCGACGCCGACGCCGCCCCCGTGGTGTGCACATTTTACGATGGCTGTTTGAAGACAAAGAAAGCTTGCGATGCAAAAATAATAACCGAATGTTGGTAGGAAAGAATTTAAATCATTTTTAAGATCAAAAAGAGAGAAAATTATACTGGTTTGGCATAACACGTTGAATTTTTCAAATTATACGAAACTTCGTTTCTTTACTCCGGCTAATCGTATAAAGATTGCTTGAATTATCCTTTCTGAAGTGAAAAGTTGTTAAATTGAGTGGTTTTTTGTTGTAACGGGATAGTATGCCTCCATAGTAGTTATGTGTGTACGAACGATAAGAAATCAAGGGAACGTTTTGTGCTCGACGGCCGTGACAACATTAAAAAAGGATTGAACGTTATCGAAATATGCGTAAGTGTGTGTTGAGAGTGTTTTCGCAAAGAAAGATAATACAATGAAAAAAGAAATACATGAGTGATTAAAAAGAGAATAAAAAAAGAGCAATCCTTGCCAGAGTATCGCGTGAAAAGTATGCATTTTTAAAATAATTTAAAATCAAGCTATAGAACTTATTGTTAGATTAGTTATGTTTCGAAAACTCCTACGTTACAATTATCAGGAAGAACAAAAAGACTCGTCATTCTGTTTCTCTTCTCTTCGTAGTCTTTCAATTTTCTTCATCATGGGATCTCGTCTTACGTTTCCTGACACGAAACTATAAGAAGTTTTTCTTAGCCGGAACGACACACCACAAAGCTTATGTAGGTATTTTGATGACAAAAAAGAGAAAGAGAAGGAGAGAGATAGAGAGAGATAGAAGTGAGAAGTGGTTGAAAAAGGGGTAGGACGGTAAAGGTGAAGAAACACAGAGAGAGGGAGAGGAGAGGAGAGGAGAGGAGAAGAGATGAGAGTGTGGTGAGCTCTCAACCGTTCTTATATCTCGTAAGGGTGTATTATATACATCTATGTATATATATGCACGTATATGTATATCCTTATATAGGTTATATGGGTATATATACCTAGATATAGGAACGTGCAACGAGACAAACGTGCATACGGGATCGAGGCTGAGGACAGGCATGCCAGCATGCCGAATTGCAGTAGAGAAGCACGGGGAAATGCAAACAAGCACGCGACACGATGGTCCCCTCCTCCTCCTCCTCTTCCTCTTCTTCCTGTTTTCCCTATCAAGAATTCTCTCCTTTTTTCCACCCTTCCATCTTTTTCTCTCATCCTCGCATAGAAGCCAAGAAAATCAATTATTTCTTCCAACAAAAATAACGATTTTTTCGTCTCTTTCTTCTACATTTTATTCTCATATTTTTTTCATATATTTTACATACGAGACTCATTTTTTGTTTAAAGTGGTGTTGAGATATTTAAATGTTTTGCATTGGAACTAAATAAAAAATATAGACATACGTTTACAAATTCGTACAATGTATTCTAAATTTTAAACGTGTTTTTTTTTTTTTATTTTTATTTTATGTAATAATAATTAATAATATTGATTAAAATAACAAGGTATTTGTTTTTTTTTTCGTTACGAATAATAAATTTTAAAGGCACGAAGAATAATTTGCAACATGCGGAATAAAGTTCGTTTGCTTCAAAATTAGACACATATTATTTTAAAAAAAAAAAAAAAGAAAAATGATTCAATATTACAATGAATAATAATAATTAATATTACTAATTATATCTTTATATAAAAATAATAGATACGTATCTTATTTTAAATTGTTCAAATAATTTAGATTCTATCCTATACAATAGTATTTACGATAATCTGAAAACTAACGAATGAAATTATCCGTTTTTCGTATCTTTTTTTTCCGCTTAAAAGATCAAGAAAATAGTAACCGGTCACGATTTTTTTTACACGACGATCGAGCGTTCCTCGAAAAAAAAATTCCAATTCCTACGTTCTTGCTTACGTTCTTGCAAATTTCTATTTCGCTTCGTTAAACAGGAAGGCCGATATTGCGAAAAGGTCCTGCTGCGTTAACGTTTCAGTTATTTCGAATGCGAATAATCCCAATATAGAGGCGGGAACAGGGTGTCACGGCGCGTTAACGCCAAGCTACGCCGTTTTACAAATAAAAACGGACGCGGTACGCCTACTATTTCTTTCTTTTTTATCTTTATCTACTTTTTTTCGTCTTCTTATTCTCACTCATTCTGATTTTCCCACCGGAAAGGCTTCTTGTACTTTATCGTGTTTTTTTTCTGCTCTATGGAAGGAAAAAAAAAATTAGAATAAAAAAAAAAAGAAATAAAACAAAAGAGAGCAAACGTCCTGCCAAATTAATTTCGGTACTTTGAGATAGATAGATAGATAAATGAGTAGATAAATAGAAAGCGAGAGAAGACGAGGGAGGGAAAGAAAGGGGTAGAGGGAAAGGGAGAGGGAGAGAGAGAGAGAAGACTTTAATTAAGCCAATATCTTTTCGACGAATCGCTCGGTTGTGATATTCCGCTCGAACGATATACTCTGGCGCGCAAAGTTTATAACGGCGATAAATCCAATGATAATGTACGGCACAGGAGCGACCATCGGATGGGCGGAATAATCAATTACCACGGGGATCATTAATTAACTCTCAAAAGTGCAACGATTTAACGGGAGACTAACGGTGAAAAGAAGAGAGACATGCTCGACATGAAACGAACTTCGGGGTTTGGTCGAACGCGAAGGTGTTAAGGGGGTTGCGAAAAGGTACGGAGATCGGAGAGGCAGGAAGGGGCTTGTTCAATTTCGTTGGACCGCACGAAACCTGGCAGCGGTGGTGGCTTGCTTCCACTTTTTTTTTTCTCTTTCCCTCCCCCTCCAACCCCCCGCTCTCACCCTATTTTTTCTTGTTCTTGTTTTCTTTTTTTTTTTCTTGTTTCTTCTTTTTCTTTTTCTTTTTGCTTTCAATTTACCCCCGTATAACGTAAGCTTGCAACCCGGCTTAACAACGTCCAATGAAAACGTTTCATTATGAGTTCTATCTCGCTCCGTCGTGTTTCGACTCCCTCGCGCCAAACCCTGGGTTTATCTCTTTTGTTTGCTACCCCACATCGCGGTGATTTTGTCACCGGCAATTCGAGCGAAATCATGGGTAAATAACGAAACGGACCGTATAGTCGATACTTCCAACGATAGTTCTATTTGATTTTAGAATCATTATTGTTATCAATTCAAAAACGAAACATGATTCCTCGATTTATCTAATCCTTTTTTTATCATTCAAATATTAATCTACGAAAAAAAAGAAAAAAAAATAAGAATTAAGGGATAAGTTATTATCGTTGATTATTTCTTATTTATTGAAAGTTCTCTTGAATGTAGGCAACATTAACCGTAATCATAATGAAAGAAATTTAATTTTCTTTGAAAAAAGAAAAAAAAAAAAACAGGAAAAAAAAAAAGAAAGAAAGAAAGAAAAGAAAAGAAAAAGGTTGAAGATTGCAATAAGATCTACTTTTCAACGAAATTAGTTTCTCCCTTAAGAGTGCAACCGTAGTTACTTTTATCTTCAATAATACAGAGGATAGAAGCCGACCCAATTCCGTTTCTTGTATTGTACAAAACGAAAAATATCTTGTATCTTCGTATTCGTGGGTTTCGCAAGATCGTACTTACTTCACTTCGAGAGGAAACACGTCCCGCGAGGGTCGATGTCGTCGGTACTTTCGACCGATATCACCTTCTGTTCCACGACTGTAATTGCAATCTCGCGATAAAAGTTATTCGATCGCACGTGAGAATAAAATCTTTTCTTTTCTCTCTCTTTCTCTTTCACTCACTTTCCCTTTTTTTCTTTATTCTTTCTATTATGTTTTCAACGATCATTCGGAAAGATAATTTGCGATCCCCCTTTTTTCTCTTTTCCCTTTCTTCTTTTAATATTTGCCGAAAAAGTATCAGGAATAGTCGTCGTCGGATGGAAATGTAAAATGTCGTACTCTCTTTGTGCTTTTACGATTCCGTGAATGCAGAATGGCCCGCATGTTCATTTACTCACGCTTTTAGAATTGGAAAAGAGAAAGAGATATAGGGTCGAAGATCTTAAAAGAGAGTTATTGCACACGCAGAATTTGTTCGTTCGTCATCGCATCGTCTAGGAGTCCCCCTTCGATATGGGAACGAACGAGCTGAAGCTTTTGTGAAGTCGAGCGAATAAATATTTTCCATTTGCTAAGAGAAATCCTCGAGTCTTCATCCTCTTTCTCTCTTTCTCTCTTTCTTCTTCTTCTTCTTCTTCTTTTTCCTTTTTCTTCTTAGCTCAACAAACGATATAACATGGTACATTTTTATATGGTAAAAAGATGTTTCCTACAGTAGAATTATTCTAAATATAAATCTATATGTATTTTAACAAAAAATGAATTCTCTAAATTTAAACAAACAAAAACATTTCGATGCTCGGTTTCAAAATGTAAAACGTTACTCGCGCACAACATAAATAAAATACAATTTTGTATTTAAAATTTTTGAAAAGTTATTTGAACATATAATTTATCTAAGAAATATCTGACGTGTTTAAATTGTTACGTTGTTAAATAGATACGATAAATTGTACATAGGTGAATACAAGAACTACAATAACGAATCGGTGACTAGTACGAGCCACGGATTTGTCCTGCAATTAAATCTAAATACGCATGCAGTCGAATAGCTCACCTACTGTAGAATATACGGACGTTAATCGGACAGATGCTAATTGAGAATAGACTCGTTGATCGAAGGCTCGATCGATCGATTGATCGATTGGCACGATTTAGATGGACAGTATGCTCGGCTTTGTTTGTCTAGTTACCGCGTAGAGCGACGTTTTGTCCGGTGCAATATCCTACATAGAACGACAACTCGTGTAAACTTGCATGCATTTTCCTACTTTCGACGATGTATCGAACTCTCTACTATGACAAGTGTTTTGACATGGTCCAACATTAAAACATGATATATCACTAATACCAAAAACATCTGAAATTTCATAAGATATATTCTTTTTCCGCTTTAGATAATAATGTTTTATATTAAAACGACGTTAATGTTCGTGATTTCGAATAATTATTACTTTGTGATTATTACTTTTAACACAATATTCCTATCAAAGATTTTTTCTTTCTGATAATTATTTTAAGCTCTTTTTATTGTAATTACATGCTATACGCGTCAATTGTTTTATGTATATCGTTTTAATATGTAAATAATAAAGTACGTTTATTGGAAAATTTTATCAGCTTTATATAATACAATTAGTATGATTATATGCATACATTATACGTTATCTGTTTAAAATGTTAATATAAATAATAGCAAATAATAAACTGCTCGTTCGATATAATTTCGAACAAATTGTTCCAGAATGTATTTTTTTAAATGAATTTTTAGTTACTTACAAGTAATAGATAATATATTCGCAACAAAAATAATATATATATATACACAAATATATTACCTACAATATATATCTTGATAGTATGAAAATCGATTTAAAACATCTATGATTACTTTGTGCAAACTTTGTAATAATTATGTTCCAAAAGTAAATATAATATGCGAGACTCGTTTCAAATAGATACAGATTAGAATTCATCTCGAAGTCGTTGGATTATAGAAGATTTTCCAAAGAAAGAGACATGGGCCACTAGGTACAAATGCATTTTATACTCTACAAAACATCCACCCCTACGTTCGAAGTAGGGATCCTATTTACGTCTCCTTTCTCAGAGGCTCTCTTGAGATTTTTACCTCTTCAAGATAGAAATAAGGAAAGAGAAAGGGAGAAAGAGAGAGAGAGAGAGAAATAGAGTAAAAAAGGAAAATAAAGAAATAGAAAGAAAGAAACATCATTAAGATCGTTATTACGACGTTCTCTCGAACGTATATCCTGCAAGATGCTCACACCTCAAGGCATACGTGCCATTGCTATGCTCACGTAAGCAATAAGCATCTCTGGCGAGTACGCCGAAATTTCTTGCAGCCTTAATACGATTACGTTCGACACGAATCTCACGTCTCTCTGAACCTAATATATATAAACACACATATTCACGTATACATGTATAAGAACACGAACCTGTATTACTAAGACTCGAACCTGATGTAAGGATGTTCTCTCTCCCTCTCCTTTTCTTTCTTGTACCTTCATTTCAATGTGCTATTGTACCCATGTGCTATGTTATTATCTATACGGATAGTATAATAGTAAAGGAGGACAGGTAGATGAAAATGTTGAAATTCGATAGTCAAATATTCGAGTCGAGGCAACTCTAGTATCTTCCTATGGATTTTCTCTCTCTCTCTCTCTCTTTATCTATCTATCTATCTATCTTTTTTCCCTTCTCCCTCTACTTTGCTTTCTCTCTTGCTAATGTTACGAAACGCGAATATCCTTTTTGAAGATGCCTTCTATTTCTATGCGTATAAATCACACTATATACATTTCCGGTCTGTCATATTTACACGCTAATCCTTTCGATGAGAGACATCGATTTCGGATATATATATAGTTCAATTCTTTTTCTATAACAATCTTCTAATGTATAACTTTTCTACTTTCTCATCAATATCGAACAACTAAAACGAAGGTGTGAAACATGTGACTCCTGTAAAACTCCAAGAAATTTGAAACGTCAATGGAAAATATCTTATAATTTGCCAATATTTTTATTAGAATACTTTTCTTTTATCTTTTGAAGAAATCGATCTATATTTTTAATATGAATACATTTTTTTCTAAATCACCGCATAACCCAAACTTATATTATACATTAGGCTGTTCACAAAGTTCGTGTCGATTTTGGGGAAAAATGTGTGTATGTATATTAAAAAAAATATAAATTGAATATATATATTAGGTGTAATAAATAATTCGGTTGTTCGATATTAAATTCATTTAATCGGATCTTTGCTATACTTAATATATTTATGAATTGACATGAATTTTCCGAACTCAATATTTGGATATTAACATTGCAGGTAAATCAAATGGAGAATGTAAAGATCCTATAAATGAGCATACGCATTGGTAAACACAGACTTGAGAGAATTCTTGAATAACAAAAGACTCATATTATAGCGTAACGATGTATAATACGGAATAGCGCGAATCTATGTATGTATTTATGTAAAGTAGCATATATTAATGTGCCAGTCATCGATGCTAGAAGGCGCCTCGAGACTGCCGGACGTTTCCGACGTTGAATACTACAGCAACGGCACGCACAATGTTCCTTTCTATCTATCTCTCTCTCACTCTTTGTCTCAATGTGGAACGTCGTTGGATGCACATCAATGTATATACGTTACACCACATACAGGAGTACGACACACGTTTACACATAAATCATGGTGTGTTTGAGTGTCACCATCACCGTTGGTGCAGCCGCTAAATTTGGTTGGGATGCAGTGAATCTGCAGCCACGACACTTTACCTATACACGTATACATTCATGGATAGGTAAACACATGCCTACTAAAGAGTATGACTATCGTGATACAGTATGTATGTATTACATGCAACGTTTCCTCTGAATTCCTTACCTTTCCTCTTTTCGAATAACCACTTATGTTTAATGTATAAGATCATGCTATCACAGGTTAGCTGAAAATTCGACAAAGAAAACTAAATTATGCCATTATACTTACTACTTAGGGGTTTATACATGGTGTTTTAACTAAAAAAAAAGCCACCTTAGTATTTCCTCTGTGTTTTTAATGATATAAAAATGTTCAACTGTGAGACATAATTTGATTGATTTTAAAATAGATATATATATATATATATATATATATATATATATATATATATATATCATAAAAAAAGAAATTTTCATCTAAGCGTGTATATTTTTTTTATTCAGAAATATTTTTAATTAAAAAGTGAAGCATCTATCAAGTACTTGGTACTAAAATAGTACTAAAAATGGAGTTCATCGTATCGGCCCATGAACGGATGTAATTTAACAACAAAGTTTATGTAGATCCTATATTATAATAATTCATATATTTTCAACATTTCAAAATCCCTTAATCAAAAAATAAAATCAACAGATATAACGTATACGAATGTTAAGACGAAAATGGCGATACGATTGTCTGAACAGGAGTGTATTTTTCTATCGGGGGAAATCGTAAAATCAGAATCGAACGAGCAAGTGGTAATTCAGACGAGCATTTTCGTTCGTCTATCCATCCGTGTAAAAGGAATGATAGTCCTTCTAGTTGTCCTTTTCTACGACAACAAGTTTGACGACAGGACGACGACAACGACGACGACAACGTCGCGACGTTCTTCTCGGATAGACTAGAAGGAAGAAGGAAGGGAAGAAACGAAGAAGTCATTTGAATTTCGAAACATCGAGAGGATTACGTTCCGCTGCACATGCAACTTTCCACTCTAGACGACTCTTCCTTCGTCCGATCCTTTACGCCAACGTCCTATTTCAAGCCCTTTTACTTTCTCTATCTTTTTCCTTTTTTTTTTCTTTTTCTATCTCTTTTCCCCCGAATACGAAGTTTCCATCGCGGTAGGAGCGATCCGATGATGAGATCGGCTGGATAACGGTCGACTTATCACAACGATCGAAGGTTGCAACGGAGGAAATAATTTTTCAGCTCGCCTCGACGAAATAATGGTTTCCTGGGAATGAAAGAAAGAAGAAAATAAAATTCCTATCTTTTTCTTTCTTTTTTTATTCATGGTAGTGGATGGTAGAGTATAGAAAGAAGGAGAAGAGAGATCCTCGATCGAGCTTGAAAAAGAATATCTCCGACGTTTGTTTGTACGGCACTACGTACCAGTACTATGTTTATTTTGTTTCTATCTCTTTTCTTTTCTATCCCATACTAGATACATACTGGTTACGTAACGAGCGAAATCTATTGTCTTTCTATTTCTTTTTATATCACTTATTGCAATGGAACACAGGGAGAGAGAGAGAGAGAAAGAAAGACGGAAATAAAAAAAAAGCTTATCAATGTATACGTTTATTATTTCACAGTTCGTGAACTTGTTGATTTTTGCATACGCGTCTTCTTATCATTCTTTCTGTTATCCTTACCAGAGTTTCTACCTCTCTACAAAAACTAATTTAACACGTATATTTGTCGTAACCGAATTCAAAAAATATTTATATAGGAAAGCTACGTTTATCAATAAAATACGTATTCGAAAAAGGATTCACCTCTATGTGTGTATATATAAATAAATCTTTGTACTTTAATATGTGAAAAAATTGTCAACTATGTTTAAAGACAGACCATACATTTATTTTCTACTTGCAATGTATTTTTCTCAAGAAAAAAAAAAGTCCTCTTTTTATTTTTCTACCAAAATTATTCTTATATAAGAAAAAGAAAAAAACACAATTACATGAGCGAAAAGAAAAGACTTTAGACTATTTCGCAAAGAAAATTCTCGTAAAATTGTAACGAAAGTATATAGAATAATGTTATGGATTAGAAAATCGTAAAATCGTATCCACTTCTCGGTTTCATCATCGACTTAAAGAAACTTACGACGTTTGCCTAGAAGAAGAAGAAGAAGAAGAAGGGATCGTGCAAATAGTTTAGTTCACCGATAACTCTACTACCGTGTGCGTTATGCTAGCAGTCAGTCCTGATTTAAATCTTATTCGTGCTTTTACGCGGTATTTGCTTCTCCCTTTCTCTTTAGTTTGCTTCCCTTCGATATGACTTGGCTCGAGGCTTGCTAGCTAGCTCGCTCGCTTATGCTAGCTCGCTCACTACTCGGTTTGGATCTCGAATGCACTCTGATGGTAAAGTTTCCCCCCGGTATCACTCTTCGCGGTTGCCGTTGGTTCTCCGCATTCACCGTCGAACTTCGATTATTCTCAACTTTGTATTCGGCCCTACCGACCCCGTCGATTCGTCTCGACGTGCCATCGACATAAATTAGTAGATAGGAAATTTTGGAGTACACACACACACACACACACGCCATCATGTAAACACAAACAAACGTGTATACATATATACAATCGAATACACGTGCGTTTACTCATGAAAGCATGCACTATTCTTCTTCTTTTGCCGTTCGCGTGTTTCCGAATTTGTTCGATCGACCACCAGCAACTACCGATATAAATCATCTAGGAGTGTTTACGCTCTCGACGAGATAACATCGCAGCATCCGTCGATACTCCTACGTGTCGGTTGAAAAGAAACGATCTCTAGATTTTTCTTTCCCTAAAGTTTGTATTATGCTGAGATTCTTGCCGTTCTCCCTCTCTCTCTCTCTCTTTCTTTCTTTTATGTTAATTTAATATTTCTATTATTTTTATATACGGAGTGATTTTGGAAACCGGGATGAGTTATTGTTCTTTTTTAAGTAAAAATAAAAAAGAAAACACAAAGGATAGATCCTAACTTCTTATGACCTTATTTTTTTGCGTGGATTCACCGAAGTCAGATACCGTTGCACTTTATTTTTTTAATGCAACACAATTTTCTTTTTATTATTCTCGATATAAAAGTACTAATCTAAAGTTATCGAAATATGAAAATGACGCGTTATGCCATATGATTTTTTCATCTATCAGTTATTTTCTATTTTTACTTAATAAAGAGTAGCAACCAATCCTATGTTTTAGAATTACCTTGTATATACGTATTATTTAATGTAATATTTTAAGTGTAATTACGTAATTGGAATTGCAGAAATAAAGAAAAATGAAAAATTTTATTATCCAATAAGCATAGAATAAATCAACGTCAAAATAATTATCAAAAATATTATTAGTTCCAATATAGGGGAAAAGAAAAAATTGATTACATAATAAAATATAAAGTAAGGAATACAATGATTAATGTTGTAGATTTTTTTCTTTCTTGCCACAATTCCGTCTATTCCAATATCCATGTAATTACACATATATTAAAAAAAAAAAAAAAAAGAAGAAAAGTAAAAATAGAAGAAAATGGAAGAAAATGTTAGACGTTCCTTATCCCGTTCACGTAGACCACAGAGACACTGTAAAGAATAAAAAGAAGCTGCGGAATAGATACGTCTCGCATTAAAATAGTGGGGGGCACGGGGATGCTACTAGTACAAATATGATACTTTTGCAAACTAGGTTTCTTTGTTCGAGCGTATTCTTTTCTTCCTCATATAAAATACGACGCCATTCCCCGTTATTCTGTCCTTTTTTTTTTTCCTTATTCGTGAATTTAATCTCCAGAATATTAGAATATTTTCTCTACTTTCCTTTCTTTTTCTTCAAAAAATTTACAAGATCGGTATTATTAATTTTTGTTTGTTCATGGAAAAGAGAAAATTCTTCTTGCTCGAATATGATATTATTCCTTATCGATTTTTACACATATACTTATCAGTCAGTAACGATTATAGTTCCATGATGTTTAAAGTTTAGATGACCTATCGCGTATGTGGACCGAACGTGACGCAAACAAGATCAATGCGTAATCGGTTTCTGAACATTTCTCGCGATACCACCTACCAAGAGTGAAATTAATCCAAATTAAACTACATGTTTATAGTAGTTAAATATAGCAATTAAACTACATGTTACCAGTAAAATTCAATTTTCGACAACTTTTGACGACCCCCTTTGAATTTCCGTAACATTTTGTAAAATTGATTTTCTAAAGAGATATCTTCGTTTTTCAAGGAAAAATAACTACGAATTTACCATATATTCAAATTTGTATATACAAGTGTATATACAAATGCCCACGTGTCCATAACGTCTCTTATCAAAGTAATCGAGTATAGCTCTAAAACAAAATAAAAAAATTCATATATTTTACATAAGCCTTTTTTTTTTTATTATATACTAATGTATTATGTACTAATGTAACTCCAAAAATATATATATATATCCCACTTATTCTGCAACACTCTGTGTATTGTATATTCTTTATCATACAAGACACATGTACTGGTCGTAGTCTATCTTACGATTACTTTACTTGGTTTGTAAGAAAGAGAAAAGTTGACGGGAGACGTTTGTTAAAAAGTAAGAAACTGTGTACAATAATTTCTAATTTTCTGAAAGCGTGAAGATCCGAAAGAAGTTTGCGGAAAAGAATAATACGCCCTGAGCTTTTACACGTAGACTGTTTACCTACATATACAAGTAACTATGTATCCATCTTAAGTGGTATACGGTACTAATGTTTGAAAAAGAAGCTAACCATTCTTACGAATTGTTATACACGTTAGAATATTCATATAGTGGACGTGATAGTAATCGTGAAGGATCTAGGTAGCTGGTAAGCCAGCTAGCTAACACTAACTAAAACTCACTGCATTAAAGTTTACCCCAGTCGGTTCTTTCTTATCATAATCGCATTTGTAGATAATGGAGCAAGGATAATTTGTTATCGCGCGATGTCATGGAGCAGAAACTTTTTAAATTACTTCGTTCTTCAGAAAACTTTTCTTACCACTGCCGACGACGCCACGAGCATCGTCTTCGTCGTCGCCATCGTCGTATTCGTTGTCGTTGTCGTCTACGTCGTTTCTCGCGGTATTCTCGCGGCCTCCATGAAAATACGACCATAGTTGGACATTCACGTATGGAACCGACATGGATATTTTTCTAACCGTTTCCATTCTTCCGAGCTTTCCTACTATTCGGAAGAGGCTTTTTTTCTTTTTCTATTTCTATCTCTTTCTCTCTCTTTCTCTCTCTCTTGCTCTTTATCTTTCTCTTTCTCTTTCTTTTCCTTGTCATCGTCTTTAACGCGAGTGGAAAGGCGGAACGACGTTTGGTTCGAACTCACTGGGTTCTTAATGTCTCGTGATACGGCGGTACGTTACTTGTTTACGTCGTCGTTATGCTTCGCTTGGTTACGATTTCATGAAAAGACACCTATGTTTCTATATATGTTTCTTCTTTCAACGTATATACGAAAATATTATATCGCTTTTAAAACGTCCCAGATTTGCTGAGTGAGATTCTTTAACGTAAAGTACATCTAACTTTTCTACAATTTTCTTTCAATTGTGAGTGTATTCTACGATGACGCTTTTCTTTCTTTACATTGGTTTCGAATCATAGTTATATGAGTGCATGTGTCGCCTTTTATATTGTCATAATAATAATAATAATATTAATCTTTTTTTTTTTTTTTCTTTTTTTTTGATAAAAACAAAGTTGTTGAAATAATTCATTTCTTATCAAAGTTTTTATTAAAGAAAATTATATTGAAATATCATCGTAATAAAATTAATAGCAGTTTTACCTATATCTCGGAATTCGTAAAAAAATTAAACATAATTTCGAATTCATTCATATTTCGTTCAGCTCGTAAAAACACATTTACTCATTTGCTTATTTTCTTTTCTTTTCTTTTCTTATATATATATTTATCTTATTTCTCTGAAATATTTGTTATTCTCTTTTGAAACATTAAAAATACTGTTAAAAAAGCTACCGGAATATCGTTCCAGTGTATTATACGACAAAAATGCACTACTTATAGAAAACATTTATTACATTACATATACTATATATAGTACATAAATACAAAACAAAGATAATTATTAAAACAAAAAGCATAACAATTATTGTTAATATTTGCATTATAATCGAATGGTATTATAGAGAACTTGTATGAAAAAAAAAAAAAAAGAAAAGTAAAAAGAAATAGATATTTCGAATAAGAAAGAAAAGAAGTGATCAACCGAATGCAATCGACACCCGAAACGCCTGAGTTCGTATTGAACCAGAGGCACGTTCAACATTCAAAGGGATTTCCAATTTCGATTTCCATCTCCATAAACTGTAACTCTCTTTTTTCCCTTCCCCCATCTCTCTTCTTCGTTCACCCTATCGTGGTGGAAAAAGCGTTGTATGAGCGGCGAAAAGTGTAATTCGCTGAATCGCGTGACACGTAGATTGCTACGAACGACAATACGGATACGTGCCACGGATGCATTGTTTTCAGGGTTATGGACGAATCGTGAAAAAAGAGAAAAGATTGAAAAGTGAAAGAGAAAGAGAGAGAAAGAGCGGGGTTGGGAGAGGGGGGGGGGAGGGAAAGAGAAAGAGAAAGAAAAAAATAACGGATAGAATAGTTCGAGCCGTTGCATGACCAATCACCTACCTTCGTACGTTTCATGATTTTAATATTCCATCGAACGATTGAAACCTCAAGCAAATAGAAATAGAATGAATAAAAGAAAGAAGAGAAAACAACATAGAAAATATATCTGCAATATCGATTCAATTAAATACCAAAAAAAAAAAAACTTCGCTATTCAAAAATAAAATTTTCGAATAATTTCTTTTTAGTTTTATTGTTTAAATATGTCATTGATTGGTAGGAATATGTCAGTAGAAAATGCAATAGATTTTTACCGCTGGAACGAATAGCTTTATAATATCGATCAAGTATATATATAAAAAAAAAAAAAAAACGAAATAAAACTCATGAAAAAAATTTTGGAAGAATTCTTGTTTTTTTTTTTTTTTATTTTTTTTTATTATTATTTAGATTTTGATTTGTTCGAGTCAGCAGTAAATTTAGTTAATTTTTAGCGTTACGAGGGAAACCTCGTCACTGAGCTTTTGGAAACATCGGGAACGTAGTAAAAGATCGTAGTTAAATGTTACTACCAACCGAATTCGTTAAATTTATAGTTTTTGTCGAGTGGAAATTGTAATCCGAAGGTATGCGTGTGGGTTGTGTGGAGTGTGATCGTTTACGCGACGTTTATCTCGAAGGAAGAGTTTCTCAAGTGTAACCGGAGATAGAACGTTTCTTACATATACTAAAGAAGGGTGGAAAGTGGGTAGATATCTTCTATATAAATATATCGTTTGTGTGTGTAAAAGAGTGTAAAGGTCTCTTTAAAATAATGGAATTTCACGAAAAAAATGTTACTCCTATACAACAGATATCAATGATTACAAATGAATAATGTGAACGATAGTTTATTCATTTCACATTAATCAATAATCATTTAATAACTATTAAATATTTAATTTGATCTCATAAAAAATCTCACATCAACGAATATATTCCGAAAAAAAATACTATACTTTATTATTCAATAAGCGATACGTGTTCAAACTGTAAAACATCAATCAAATATTTGAAAGAAATTAATAAATATGTATTCAAATATAAATTTCACATATTTCCGAGAAACACACAAAATATAGAATTGAAACGATTTTTTTAGTAAAAATAAATTTCCATTACGACTGTCTATAAAAATCGATACATCAACTATACATCGAAATAGAAGAATCTTCATATTCATCGAGGTAAGCGTTATTCTTTTTTTAACCTATATAGAAAGAGTGAGAACGAGAGTGGGAGAGGGAGAGAGAGAGAGAGAAAAAGAAAACAAAACATTCGGCCTATAGGTAATTATGAATTCGTGTGTATATTTCCAGGAATTTCTCGAGGTGAAGAAAGACAGCCGAAACAAAACGTAAACAGCCGAACGTTTCGAACTCGCTCAACCACGTATCTCATTCCCCTCCCGTCCTTTACCGAGTTAAGATCTAACGCGAACGTGTAACGTATTAAACTATTTAATTATTTTATTTCTAACGTGTTATCTAATTAAAACATTCGACAACTGTGCAGATTAGACTACTTTTTATATCTAACATTGATTCTTTATGATAAAATATTTTTTAAAGTGTGTGAAATGCCTTCAGGAATGATTAAAAGGGAATATTGTATTATAATATAATCTTTAGTATGTTTCAGCTTTACAGATTGTTTTATTTTATTTTATTTTATTCATCGCCATCCTAAGGGTAGGAAACCCATCCTGCAGTCATCAATGAAGACTAAAAGTAAGTATATTTTTTTACCAAACATTTCTATAATAATCTCAATGGTGTTTTATTACGACGATGACATTAATTGTTCTTTTTCTTTTTCTGTTTCAGAACATCATTGCAATCGAGCGCGTAGGCAATGAAGTACTCGTGTGTTGTATCGTTAAAATAAAATACAAAAGAATCGGAAAGTAAAGTCAGTGTTGTACGCCGTATGTAAAAGTTTCGTTTGCTCGGGTAAAGAAACTCCGTAAGTTTCTTTTATTCGATTTAAACGTGTGCTCATCGTCATCCTAAGGATAGGATATCCATCGTGCATTCATCACTGAAGAATAAACGTAAGTCAATTTTTATTTTAAACACTTTCTCAATAATTATAATAATTTTTTCTTACAACAATGATATTCATAATTTT